>NC_091291.1:149825902-149928402 GCF_032444005.1 Ranitomeya imitator
ACAGGACAGGAGGAGAGGTACTGTGCAGTGTATATATACAGGACAGGAGGAGTGGTACTGTGCAGTGTATATATACAGGAGGAGTGGTACTGTGCAGTGTATATATACAGGAGGATTGGTACTGTGCAGTGTATATATACAGGAGGATTGGTACTGTGCAGTGTATATATACAGGACAGGAGGAGTGGTACTGTGCAGTGTATATATACAGGACAGGAGGAGTGGTACTGTGCAGTGTATATATACAGGACAGGAGGAGTGGTACTGTGCAGTGTATATATACAGGACAGGAGGAGTGGTACTGTGCAGTATATATACAGGACAGGAGGAGAGGTACTGTGCAGTGTATATATACAGGACAGGAGGAGTGGTACTGTGCAGTGTGTATATGTATGTATGTATATATATATGTATATATATATATATATATATATATATATATATATATATATATATATATATATGAGGAGTGGTACTGTGCAGTGTATATATATATAGGAGGAGTGGTACTGTGCAGTGTATATATACAGGACAGGAGGAGTGGTACTGTGCAGTATATATATACAGGAGGAGTGGTACTGTGCAGTGTATATATACAGGAGGAGTGGTACTGTGCAGTGTATATATACGGGACAGGAGGAGTGGTACTGTGCAGTGTATATATACAGGACAGGAGGAGTGGCACTGTGCAGTGTATATATACAGGAGGAGTGGTACTGTGCAGTGTATATATACAGGAGAGGAGGAGTGGTACTGTGCAGTGTATATATACAGGAGTGGTACTGTGCAGTGTATATATATATATATACAGGAGGAGTGGTACTGTGCAGTATATATACAGGACAGGAGGAGTGGTACTGTGCAGTGTATATATACAGGACAGGAGGAGTGGTACTGTGCAGTGTATATATACAGAACAGGAGGAGGGTACTGTGCAGTGTATATATACAGGAGGAGTGGTACTGTGCAGTGTATATATACAGGACAGGAGGAGTGGTACTGTGCAGTGTATATATATACAGGAGTGGTACTGTGCAGTGTGTATATACAGGACAGGAGGAGTGGTACTGTGCAGTGTATATATACAGGAGGAGTGGTACTGTCAGTGTATATATACAGGAGGAGCGGTACTGTGCAGTGTATATATACAGGAGGAGTGGTACTGTGCAGTGTATATATACAGGAGGAGTGGTACTGTGCAGTGTATATATACAGGACAGGAGGAGTGGTACTGTGCAGTGTATATATACATGACAGGAGGAGTGGTACTGTGCAGTGTATATATACAGGAGGAATGGTACTGTGCAGTGTATATATACAGGAGGAGTGGTACTGTGCAGTGTATATATACAGGAGGAGTGGTACTGTGCAGTATATATACAGGACAGGAGGAGGGTACTGTGCAGTGTATATATACAGGACAGGAGGAGTGGTACTGTACAGTGTATATATACAGGAGGAGTGGTACTGTGCAGTGTATATATACAGGAGGAGTGGTACTGTGCAGTGTATATATACAGGAGGAGTGGTGCTGTGCAGTGTATATATACAGGAGGAGTGGTACTGTACAGTGTATATATACAGGAGGAGTGGTACTGTGCAGTGTATATATACAGGAGGAGTGGTACTGTGCAGTGTATATATACAGGAGGAGTGGTCCTGTGCAGTGTATATATACAGGACAGGAGGAGTGGTACTGTGCAGTGTATATATACATGACAGGAGGAGTGGTACTGTGCAGTGTATATATACAGGAGGAGTGGTACTGTGCAGTGTATATATACAGGAGGAGTGGTACTGTGCAGTGTATATATACAGGAGGAGTGGTACTGTGCAGTATATATACAGGACAGGAGGAGGGTACTGTGCAGTGTATATATACAGGACAGGAGGAGTGGTACTGTACAGTGTATATATACAGGAGGAGTGGTACTGTGCAGTGTATATATATACAGGAGGAGTGGTACTGTGCAGTGTATATATACAGGAGGAGTGGTACTGTGCAGTGTATATATATACAGGAGGAGTGGTACTGTTCAGTGTATATATACAGGACAGTTGGAGTGGTACTGTGCAGTGTATATATACAGGACAGGAGGAGTGGTACTGTGCAGTGTATATATACAGGACAGGAGGAGTGGTACTGTGCAGTGTATATATACAGGACAGGAGGAGTGGTACTGTGCAGTGTATATATACAGGAGGAGTGGTACTGTGCAGTGTATATATACAGGACAGGAGGAGTGGTACTGTGCAGTGTATATATACAGGAGGAGTGGTACTGTGCAGTGTATATATACAGGAGGAGTGGTACTGTGCAGTGTATATATACAGGAGGAGTGGTACTGTGCAGTGTGTATATATACAGGACAGGAGGAGTGGTACTGTGCAGTGTATATATACAGGACAGGAGGAGTGGTACTGTGCAGTGTATATACAGGAGGAGTGGTACTGTGCAGTGTATATATACAGGAGGAGTGGTACTGTGCAGTATATATACAGGACAGGAGGAGTGGTACTGTGCAGTGTATATATATACAAAAGGAGTGGTACTGTGCAGTGTATATATACAGGACAGGAGGAGTGGTATTGTGCAGTGTATATATACAGGACAGGAGGAGTGGTACTGTGCAGTGTATATATACAGGACAGGAGGAGGGTACTGTGCAGTGTATATATACAGGACAGGAGGAGTGGTACTGTGCAGTGTATATATACAGGAGGAGTGGTGCTGTGCAGTATATATACAGGACAGGAGGAGCGGTACTGTGCAGTGTATATATACAGGAGGAGTGGTACTGTGCAGTGTATATATACAGGACAGGAGGAGTGGTACTGTGCAGTGTATATATACAGGAGGAGTGGTACTGTGCAGTGTATATATACAGGACAGGAGGAGTGGTACTGTGCAGTGTATATATACAGGACAGGAGGAGTGGTACTGTGCAGTGTATATATATACAGGAGGAGTGGTACTGTGCAGTGTGTATATACAGGACAGGAGGAGCGGTACTGTGCAGTGTATATATACAGGAGGAGTGGTACTGTGCAGTGTATATATACAGGACAGGAGGAGTGGTACTGTGCAGTGTATATATACAGGAGGAGTGGTACTGTGCAGTGTATATATACAGGACAGGAGGAGTGGTACTGTGCAGTGTATATATACAGGAGTGGTACTGTGCAGTGTATATATACAGGACAGGAGGAGTGGTACTGTGCAGTGTATATATACAGGACAGGGGGAGGGTACTGTGCAGTGTATATATATACAGGAGGAGTGGTACTGTGCAGTGTATATATACAGGACAGGAGGAGTGGTACTGTGCAGTGTATATATACAGGACAGGAGGAGTGGTACTGTGCAGTGTATATATACAGGAGGAGTGGTACTGTGCAGTGTATATATACAGGACAGGAGGAGTGGTACTGTGCAGTGTATATATACAGGAGTGGTACTGTGCAGTGTATATATACAGGACAGGAGTAGTGGTACTGTGCAGTGTATATATACAGGACAGGGGGAGGGTACTGTGCAGTGTATATATATACAGGAGGAGTGGTACTGTGCAGTGTATATATACAGGACAGGAGGAGTGGTACTGTGCAGTGTATATATATACAGGAGGAGTGGTACTGTGCAGTGTATATATACAGGAGGAGTGGTACTGTGCAGTGTATATATACAGGACAGGAGGAGTGGTCCTGTGCAGTGTATATATACAGGACAGGGGGAGGGTACTGTGCAGTGTATATATACAGGACAGGAGGAGTGGTACTGTGCAGTGTATATATACAGGACAGGAGGAGCGGTACTGTGCAGTGTATATATACAGGAGGAGTGGTACTGTGCAGTGTATATATACAGGACAGGAGGAGTGGTACTGTGCAGTGTATATATACAGGAGGAGTGGTACTGTGCAGTGTATATATACAGGACAGGAGGAGTGGTACTGTGCAGTGTATATATACAGGACAGGAGGATTGGTACTGTGCAGTGTATATATACAGGAGGAGCGGTACTGTACAGTGTATATATACAGGAGGAGCGGTACTGTGCAGTGTATATATACAGGAGGAGCGGTACTGTGCAGTGTATATATACAGGAGGAGTGGTACTGTGCAGTGTATATATACAGGAGGAGTGGTACTGTGCAGTGTATATATACAGGAGGAGTGGTACTGTGCAGTGTATATATACAGGAGGAGTGGTACTGTGCAGTGTATATATACAGGAGGAGTGGTACTGTGCAGTGTATATATAACAGGAGGAGCGGTACTGTGCAGTGTATATATACAGGAGGAGCGGTGCTGTGCAGTGTATATATACAGGAGGAGTGGTACTGTGCAGTGTATTTATACAGGAGGAGTGGTACTGTGCAGTGTATATATACAGGACAGGAGGAGTGGTACTGTGCAGTGTATATATACAGGAGGAGCGGTACTGTACAGTGTATATATACAGGAGGAGCGGTACTGTACAGTGTATATATACAGGAGGAGCGGTACTGTGCAGTGTATATATACAGGAGGAGTGGTACTGTGCAGTGTATATATACAGGAGGAGTGGTACTGTGCAGTGTATATATACAGGAGGAGTGGTACTGTGCAGTGTATATATACAGGAGGAGCGGTACTGTGCAGTGTATATATACAGGAGGAGTGGTACTGTGCAGTGTATATATACAGGAGGAGTGGTACTGTGCAGTGTATATATACAGGAGGAGCGGTACTGTGCAGTGTATATATACAGGAGGAGCGGTACTGTGCAGTGTATATATACAGGAGGAGTGGTACTGTGCAGTGTATATATACAGGAGGAGTGGTACTGTGCAGTGTATATATAACAGGAGGAGCGGTACTGTGCAGTGTATATATACAGGAGGAGGGGTACTGTGCAGTGTATATATACAGGAGGAGCGGTGCTGTGCAGTGTATATATACAGGAGGAGCGGTGCTGTGCAGTGTATATATACAGGTGAGTGGTACTGTACAGTGTATATATACAGGAGGAGCGGTACTGTACAGTGTATATATACAGGAGGAGCGGTACTGTGCAGTGTATATATACAGGAGGAGCGGTACTGTGCAGTGTATATATACAGGAGGAGTGGTACTGTGCAGTGTATATATACAGGAGGAGCTGTACTGTGCAGTGTGTATATATACAGGAGGAGGGGTACTGTACAGTGTATATATACAGGAGGAGCGGTACTGTACAGTGTATATATACAGGAGGAGCGGTACTGTGCAGTGTATATATACAGGAGGAGTGGTACTGTGCAGTGTATATATACAGGAGGAGCGGTACTGTGCAGTGTATATATACAGGAGGAGGGGTACTGTGCAGTGTATATATACAGGAGGAGCGGTACTGTGCAGTGTATATATACAGGAGGAGCGGTGCTGTGCAGTGTATATATACAGGAGGAGGGGTACTGTGCAGTGTATATATACAGGAGGAGCGGTACTGTGCAGTGTATATATACAGGAGGAGCGGTACTGTGCAGTGTATATATACAGGAGGAGTGGTACTGTGCAGTGTATATATACAGGAGGAGCGGTGCTGTGCAGTGTATATATACAGGAGGAGCGGTACTGTGCAGTGTATATATACAGGAGGAGCGGTACTGTGCAGTGTATATATATACAGGAGGAGCGGTACTGTACAGTGTATATATACAGGAGGAGCGGTACTGTGCAGTGTATATATACAGGAGGAGTGGTACTGTGCAGTGTATATATACAGGAGGAGTGGTACTGTGCAGTGTATATATACAGGAGGAGTGGTACTGTGCAGTGTATATATAACAGGAGGAGTGGTACTGTGCAGTGTATATATAACAGGAGGAGCGGTACTGTGCAGTGTATATATACAGGAGGAGGGGTACTGTGCAGTGTATATATACAGGAGGAGCGGTACTGTGCAGTGTATATATACAGGAGGAGCGGTGCTGTGCAGTGTATATATACAGGACAGGAGGAGTGGTACTGTGCAGTGTATATATACAGGACAGGAGGAGTGGTACTGTGCAGTGTATATATACAGGACAGGAGGAGTGGTACTGTGCAGTGTATATATACAGGAGGAGTGGTACTGTGCAGTGTATATATACAGGAGGAGTGGTACTGTGCAGTGTATATATACAGGAGGAGTGGTACTGTGCAGTGTATATATAACAGGAGGAGTGGTACTGTGCAGTGTATATATAACAGGAGGAGTGGTACTGTGCAGTGTATATATAACAGGAGGAGCGGTACTGTGCAGTGTATATATACAGGAGGAGCGGTGCTGTGCAGTGTATTTATACAGGAGGAGTGGTACTGTGCAGTGTATATATACAGGAGGAGCGGTGCTGTGCAGTGTATATATACAGGAGGAGTGGTACTGTGCAGTGTATATATACAGGAGGAGCGGTGCTGTGCAGTGTATTTATACAGGAGGAGTGGTACTGTGCAGTGTATATATACAGGAGGAGCGGTGCTGTGCAGTGTATGTGACGTTTGTTTCTTCCCATTTGGTGTCTCCCCTTGTCCTCCTCCTTTTTGTAGTCTGGGGTGCGTTGTTGTTGCTGTTTATCTCCCTTGTCTGTTTCCTCTTGTGTCTTTACGTTTGAGCAGGACTAGGTCTTCGGACGCTGGGAGCTCAGGGTTGCACAGGGACAGTGTCAGGGTGCCCAGTTTAATCTTGGACTGGTGGCGGAGCTCCCCTTCTCTTCCGTTTCGCCGTCTTGCTTATGGCAGAAGCTGTCCTCCGAGCATACCCGTGTGATCGTGGGTAATGGAGCCATGTGCAGCGGCATGTAACAGTCGTGTCTTTATTTTCCAGCACATGGTTTTATGAGTGAGGACGAGTATCTGGAGATCACCGGGATCACACGAGATCAGTCTGGTGTTTACGAGTGCAGTGCCGCCAATGATGTGTCCTCCCCGGACGTCAGAAGGGTTAAAGTAACCGTCAACTGTAAGTAAAGCGTCCAGAGATGTTATGCCTATGTTATTGCTGAGCACAGTGAGTGATTAATGGACAATTGCTAAGTGAATGGAATGCTCTGTGAATGTAAAGTGGAAAGGTTGACCCCGCCTGAAGTCAGCACATGACATACATCCTACTAGTCATTATATATTGGGGATGCCCAGGTTATACCAGCTATACATAATTGTAGAAAAAGAATTTGGTGCTCCAAAAATCAATGTGATTCATTTTATTTCACCTAGAATCCGTAGTATTGCAGTATAAATGTTGCAATTTTCAATGTTAACGTTTCGGCTCAGAGGCCTTCCTCAGAAATGAATAGAGGCAAGCAGGGAGAGGAGAGCAGTATACGTTCTTGTAATGGCGCTGGGGAGAAATGCACACCAGTGCTTATTTTCAGAGTCGTGACGAACTGGCGAATGTAAGGCATTGTCTTACGTCATTGGGCGTGTGTGGTAACACTTTCAAAATAATGTTGGTCAGATGTATGATGCTATACATGCCTTGTTTCCGATCTATAGAAAAGTAAAGCTGTGATAGGGAAACATGACAGTAATATCTCCCTCTTGGGACCCCCAAGGCAAACATATAGAAGTTGTCGATCCCATCATTTTCTAAAAAAACTAGCCACAACCTATGACCAGCCCTTTAATAAGTCACCAGAGGGGGAGGTATGTAGGTGTGACTGGTGTTAATAAAACAAAATACTGAACTCCGATCAGTGTCACTCCTGGGAGACAGTGTGCTGTGGTTCTGTACTGATACCTCCCAAAAACAGAGCTTCACTGCTATATTAGTTTTAGTATATATGTCTTCTGTTTATCCTTTTATTTTATGTAATTGTGTATACAGCATTGTTTTGTCTTTTGTAATATCTTTTGTGTATTTTTATAAACACTGCTTACTTTTTTGGATTAAATATATAACCATATAATAGCTCTGTTCCTCTTGCTCTATAAACCGCACCCCAGAAGTCATACGCTATAACGGTTGTCCAGTCTGCCTGAATAAAAGATTGGTGGCAGTGAGTTGTTCCTTTTTGTTTTTGTAGAGTTAGCAGTGAGTGTATCGGGAGATGTATATACACTCCATGCTTTGGAATTGGAGGTGTATATACCATAAGCTCACTGGAAGTTCCCTTACAACTGGCCTAGTAGTGAAACCGCCTCGGCCTCATCCTTCACTCGTCAGTGAATTGCTTAATTGTCTTGTCGATTTGAGGCAGTGAGTGTTGTGGTGTTCCCTGACAAATTGGTGAGATCTGTGGGGTTTTCGCCTGTTGGTTCTTTGGCTAATTGGTGGCAGCAGTCTGATCATCGTGGTCACCAGCGGTGCGATATAGAACATTAGTGATCCGGTTTGAGCTGCGCGGTTCCTGCGGATTCTGTGCAGTTTTGAGGATCGGACTCAGTGTTGAATTAAACCTTAGACATTACTGTATGTGTAGCAGTTACAACCCTCCATTCCCCTCTCTTGTGTTTCTGCCTGTCTTTTGTTTGGCAATCATGGCTGCAGTTGGGGAAGCCTGGCACAATAGGCAGAAGGAGACTCTTGCTGCCATCTGTACTATGAGACAGATTGACCCCACAAAGCCAGGCAGTAAATCACCTGAGCCCTGATGAAAGGGAGGCGACCCGAGGCCTGGTTGGTGCTGATGCAGGAGTCCTAAATACATAAGAAAGTAACATCAGCACACAGGGTGTCATGGACCCCACCTGCTGTTGGCCCCGCTGCCTCTCGATGAAGACGATCATAAGGGACGAGGGAATTCATTCAGCAATACATGAGGAGATAGAGACTGCTGAACGGCAGGCACAGACCGAGCGAGAGGCTGAAAGCAGAGCACCAAGCTGAGCGAGTGGCTGTGGAGCAGTGGGCTGATAGAGAGCACCAGCTGGCATTGGCCCAACTCCAGAGGAAACCATCTACCGAACTGAGCAGTGAGTCCAGTAATGGCAAAACCTTTAAATACCATCTTTAGCATTTCCCAGTCATGGAAAAGGATGCGGATCTTGACACACTTTTGAGGGAATTTGAAAAGACCTGCAGACAATACCAGTTTCTTGATGACCAGTGGGCTTGACACTTGACCTCGGGGCTACGAGGCAAAGCTCTGGAGGAGGTCGTTTTGCTCCATAAAGACTAAGATGGAGACGATGAGACCGTCAAGCCCTATAAGGAAATATCAGATGACCCTTGAAATGTATTGGGAAATACTCTGGACACTTCAATGTGGACTTCACAATGGCTACAGTGATGTGGGGTAAGGGTTCAGAACCAACTTCAAGCAGTGGATTCAAGGGATATCAGCTACCATCTTCGAGGTATTGAAGGGTCTGATGATGAAGGACTAATTTATTCATCTTTGACCTGTGGAGGTGCAACAGTTCGTGATGGACCGGGAGCTAAAAGAGGCCGCCATGGCCACATAGATTGCAGATACCTGTGAGTCCAGCCATATACCTAAGATGCTGAAATTAGCCGTTGCCTGCTGGAAACGGGTAAGCCAACAACCTGTGCTCTCGAAATTGGTTCTCGTGGGGGGAGGGGGAGAGAGTGGAGGATTGGTCTCACCCAGTCTTCCAGCACCTGTCCTGCATCTGATTCTCGCCAGTGCTTTACCTGCAGCCCATTGGGACATTTTAGCACTGCCTGCCCAGAGAGGCAGAAGAAGAACCCAACATTCAAGACCCAGGGGGCTAATGCAGCTGTTTTTTGTGGAATGGGCGATTGGGAGGGCCCGTAGAAACTTGCAGTCAGTGACTGTCAGTGAAATCATCACTGTCGGCCTCAAGGAAACCGGTGCAGAAAGAACCCTCATCTGTCCTGAATTGGTGTCCCTTGAAGAACTTACCTGGGTAGACCCTGACATTCACCGGGATTCAGGGTGTTCCCCAACCTTTGCTGATGTCCCAGGTTTTCCTAGACTGGGGCCCCTGGAGGGGTTTGAGGGAAGTGAGGGGGGGGAGGCGTGTCAAAGCACCTCCCCACAAATGTTTTTGGACTGATTTGGGATGGTTAGTTGCTCAATATGACCCTTCTAGATCTGGAACTTTGTGATTCAGGTGAAAGACGATGATGTGTCTCATTGCACAGGAGACCTCAGCCATGTCACGCTGTGGGGTCATGCTGCCGAGGATCCCCTCAAAGGAGGGAGGAATCAGTGCTAAGGGCGATGGGGACAGGCACAAGAATCATGAAGTAGCTGGTCCCGTGCAGCTGGTCCGTGTCACGACGGACAATGACATGCTTGGTAGCTGCCCCATGGTTAGCACTGCTCCAGGTGAGAATGGTAAAATGGTATCCATAGCCTGTCAGGATGATGGGAAAGGGGTACCCACAGCCTGCTAGGATAAGGGGAAGGTGTTATTCCCCAGGGATGCACCCTATCTAGCCACTGTTAACCGTAGTCAGAGTGCCCAGAACGCAGGTAACTTGCTGCCTTCTTGACCCTCCTCATCGAGCTGGGTAGCAGAACCAGTCTCAGTGGGTTCCAATGAGATTGGGGGGTTGGGGCATTAACATCGCTTCTGGCTTCCTCTAGCCTGGAGTTCCTGGCGGCTCTGCATTCAGATTCCAGTCTGGAGGACCTCGCGGAGAAGCCAATCTCTGAGTCTGACAAGGAGAAAGGTATTTTGGGACCAGGAGAGGTTGTATCGTGAGACTGTTTCCTGTAACTCCCAATAACAGTGGCTGAGGGAGAGACCTTTTGGTTTAGAGGCGAGTTGCTGCTGATTTATTTTTGAGATCCGCTGGCTGGACACTTGGGGGTCAGCAAAACTGTCTGGCTGTCCTACTATTTTTATTGGCCCAAAATGGAGACACATGTGCCAACTACCAACAGTCCTGTACCACATATCCAAGAGTGGTGAAGTCGGGACCTGTTCCGAAAGCTCCCCTGCTTTATTTGCAAGTGATAGAGGATCTTTTCCAGAGGACTTTTTGGGGCCACTGGCCGTTCTTGGCAGATTCAAAAACGTTTCATCCATGCTATGGAAGATTATTCCACCCGGTACCCGGAGGCAGTGCGTCTGTCCTCAATTAGGGCCGATAAGGATGCCCTTTTGGCCATATTTTTTCCAGTAGGATTTCCCAGGAAGATGCTTACAGATCAGGGGATTCAGTTCATGTCTCTTTTAATGCAAGCCCTCTGTAAGAAAATGCAGGTGCAGCACCTGGTATCAAGATCATATCACCCAATAAAACCAATGATTTGTCTGAAAATTTCAATGGTACCCTTATGCAGATGCTTAAGATGCTGATGGAGTGACTGGGAGTGGTATCTCCCATATCTGCTGTTTGCTTACAAAGAGGTTCACAGGCCTCAATGGGGTTCTCCCCCTTCAAGCTCTTGTACACCATAATAGTCCGGGAACCCCTTGGTCTAGTAAGAGAATCCTGGGAAGGGGACGTGAACACTACCGAAGTGTCCCGTCTTTGTGTATGTCATGCGGCTTAATATGATTACGGTGGAGGACTAAGCTTGCCTGAAACTGTGGTACAATCGGAACACCCAGGAGCGCATGTACTAAATGTGTCAGAACATGTGGCCCATAGTCCCAATGACCCATAAAAAGCTTCAGTTGGCCTGGGATGGTCCAAACCTTGTGCATCAGCATCTCAGTGATGTGAATTGTCGTCAACATTAACCATGCCAGGAAGAAGCAGAATGTCTTCCATTCCAACATGTTGAAAGCTCGTCATGACAGGGAGGCCTGCGCCCTTCCTTTGTGTAGCCTATCCGACTAAGGCAAGACTGAAGTCCTGGTGTGTTTGCTGGCCACAGCCCGGGACGAAGGGTGTATTGAGGATGCAGAGTTCAGCCCGCAGCTATCCCAGGACCAGAGTTCCCATCTGAGGGGTGTGTTCTGGCCCTACCTGATCATATTCACTGGTCTACCAAGAAAGATGCAATTAGACATCCACAAGGTGGACATGTAGTCACCTGGTCCAGAAAAAGGAGTGGACAACCTGGTTCTACTTGAACTACTGGCGGTTCAATGCCATCCCAGCCCGCAATGCGAACCCAATGCTACACATCAATGAGCTGCTGGATCGCTTAGCCAGTGCCCGTTATTTGATAATCATGGACTTAAGTCAGGGTACTGGCAGATTCCCATGTCCAGGGAGGCACAGGAGAAGTCCGTCGTTTTTACCTCATTTGAACTGTATGAATCCCTTTACATGTCCTTTGGCATGAGAAATGATCCTGCCATATTTCAATGATTGGTCATCCAGCTTCTTGAGTGACTAGACGGGTTTGCTGTCTCTTACCTCTACGATATTGCCATTTTCAGTCCCACCTGGGGCAGGTGCTCAGGCATATCCAGGTCGCTGGTCTAACTACAAAGCCAAGAAATTGTCAAATGGGCATGACAGAGGTGCAGTACATCTGTCACCAAGCAGGTGGCGAAACTCTGAAGTTGGAAGCATGGAAAGGTGGAAGTTATCGCCTCTTGACCTACCCCCAAGACCAAGATGCAGGATATGTCCTTCTTGGGTTCAGCAGGGTACTATAGGAAGTTCTTCAACTGTACTGTCTGTGCCAAGCTTCTGGACCTCACAAAAAAAAGATACAGCAAACAGTCAACTGGACGGCTGATTATGAGCTGTAACTCGCCCTTGGCTGTTCCCCAGTTGTACAAGCCCTGGACTTCATCCGGCAGATTGTGATTCAAACACATTCCAGTGTGCAGGAGGAGAGTCTCGCCATAATGGGGTGACCCTACCCTGTAAGGGTGCAATTGACCATGGTCACTGAGCACACCCCTCTCAGCTGGCTGCTATAACAAATGACTGCAGTGAGCTTGGTTCTACAGCAGTACACATTTACTAATCAGTATAATAATGGCAGCACTGACGAGCTGTCCGGCAGGGAGACGATTTGTATATTGGGTATATATTTATAAATGTACAGCTGCTATAACCTCGGTATATATATTCTTGTGATAACACGCCATTTTATCTTCACGTCTATTTGCAGTAAGCCAGGAATAATAGACTGTTATCTATATGTAGATTTTTGAACTTGTTACTTTCTGGTTGGTCAAGAAAACAGACTTTTCTTTGGCCCACACAATTTTTTCCCCAAAAAAGAATCTTTTATTAATTCCTTACATGTCCCCTAATTTGCACACACACTACTTAGATTGGTCACTGACATCTGTATATCGACCTATTCTATGTGTATTTACTGTGTGTCATCCATCTCTTCTATCCTGTCGGCTCCTGCAGTGATTTTACAGACGCGGCAGATAAATTGCGGCTAATCTTCGATCTCTCTTTCGATGTAATATAAATACATATATATGTGTGTGTCACTGACTTGTATATACAGCGCTGGCAAAAACAAAGAGACCACTGCAGAATGTCCACTTTGTCTGATTTTCCTCTTTATAGGTATAATTTTGAGTAAAATGTAAATTGCTCTTTAAAGGGACACTGTCACCTGAATTTGGAGGGAACAATCTTCAGCCATGGAGGCGGGGTTTTCGGGTGTTTGATTCACCCTTTCCTTACCCGCTGGCTGCATGCTGGCTGCAATATTGGATTGAAGTTCATTCTCTGTCCTCCATAGTACACACCTGCGCAAGGCAAGATTACCTGGTGCAGACATGTACTATGGAGGACAGAGCATGAACTTCAATCCAATATTGCAGCCAGCATGCAGCCAGCGGGTAAGGAAAGGGTGAATCAAACACCCGAAAACCCCGCCCATATGACCCAAAACCAGTCTCGCCAAATTCAGGTGACAGAGTCCCTTTAATTCTATAAACTTCTGACAACGTCTCCGAAGTTCCAAGCAATACATTTTGAATTTATTTTCTGAAAATGAGAAATGGTCAAAATAAAAAAATGCAGACCTCAAATAATGCAAAAAAAAAAATAATTCATGATCATTTAGAAATAGCAATACTAATGTTTTACCCCAGGAAGAGTTCAGAAATCAATAATCATGGTTATTCCACACAATGTTAATCCCAGCTTTCCTGCGTCTTGGCAGCTTTCCTCCAGTCTCTCACACGGCTCCTAGTACAATAATGTCAGCCGATCTTCTTTGATGGCTTGTGACTACCCATTTTCCTCCTGATTACTTTACAGAGGTTTTCACTGGGCTTCAGGTCTGGAGATTGGGCGGCCATGACAGGGATTTGATGTGGTGGTCCTTCATCCACACCTTGATTGACCTAGCTGTGTGGCATGGCGCACCTTCATGCTGGAAAAACCAGTCCTCAAACATTGCCTGAGCAGAAGGCATCATCTGTTTTTCCAGGATAACCTTGTATGCAGCTTGATTCATACGTCCTAAACAAAGAACAACCTGCCCAATTCCAGCCTTGCTGAAGCATCTCCAGATCATCACCGATCCTCCGCCAGATCTCACAGTGGATACAATAAACTGTGGCTTGTACGCCTCTCCAGGTCTCCGTCTAACCATTAGACGACCAGGTGTTGGGCAAAGCTGACAATTGGACTCATCAGAGAAGATTACCTTACTCCAGTCCTCTATGGTCCAATCCTTATGGTCTTTGGCAATCTTCAGCCTGGCTCTCCTTTGCTTCTCATTGATGAAAAGCTTTTTTCTAGCTTTACATGACTTGAGTCCTGCCTCTAGGAGCCTGTTATGAACTGTTCTGGCCGTGCTCTTCATCCCAGCTGCCATTTGCCATTCCTTTTGTAGGTCACTTGATGTCGTCCTGCGGTTGCTGAGTGACATTAGAATAAGATGACGGTCATCCCGGTCAGTGAAGAGACGTTTTCACCCTCTGCTGGTCTGTAGCTTTGTTGTCCCCAACGTCTGCTGCTTGACCTTGTTGTAATGGACTGCCCTCTTAGAAATGTTAAGGATGGAGGCAACATGACGCTCACTGTGTCCCTCTGCTAGTAAAGCCAGAAATGAGCCTTTCTTTTCCTCGCTCAAGACTTTTCTTTTCAACTCCTTCGGCGTGGTTGTTATTTTTTCATTCCTATTACTTTTGGGATATTCCTAGCACTTGCTTTGCCATCCAGCTTGTCCTATTGCAGGAGGATTGTGAACACCACAGCACGGATTTTATACTTTCCTTCGTTAAATAACATTTGGTTCAGGTGATCACTAATCAGAAGCACAATAAGTAGAATGAGGTGTACTCTGGATGGAATTCACCTGACACTGGGATGGAATGGCTGCCAGACATGGAGAGGCGGATTTTATACAGCTGTGCAGGGGGCTCTTCATTGGTGCCAGAGCTGTACATGCATCTATTCTATGTGTATATATCTATATCAGGGGTCTCAAACTGCATCCTCAAGGGCCGCAAACAGGTCATGTTCTCAGGATTTCCTTGTACTGCACAGGTGATAATGAAATCACCTGAACAGATAATGATTATAGCACCTTGTGCAATGGAAGGGAATCTAGGAAACACACATGTGTGAGACCCTCGAGGAATGCAGTGAGACCCCTGATCTATACTCTTCTAACCGGTCTGTGGGATTCTACTGTACGCCACAGATCATTTGACAGCTTTTAATATATCTATCTATGTATCTATTATCTATCATCTATCTATTATCTATCTATCTATCATCTATCATCTATCTATTATCTATCTATTATCTATCATCTATCTATTATCTATCTATCTATCATCTATCATCTATCTATTATCTATCTATCATCTATCTATTATCTATCTATCATCTATCTATTATCTATCTATTATCTATCTATTATCTATCATCTATCTATTATCTATCTATTATCTATCATCTATCTATTATCTATCTATTATCTATCTATCTATTATCTATCTATCATCTATCTATTATCTATCTATCATCTATCTATCTATTATCTATCTATTATCTATCTATTATCTATCATCTATCTATTATCTATCTATTATCTATCATCTATCTATTTTCTATCTATTATCTATCTATCTATTATCTATCTATCATCTATCTATTATCTATCTATCATCTATCTATCTATTATCTATCTATTATCTATCTATTATCTATCTATTATCTATCTATCTATTATCTATCTATCCATCTATCATCTATCTATCTATCATCTATCTATTATCTATCATCTATCTATTATCTATCTATTACCTATTATCTATCTATTATCTATCTATTATCTATCTATTATCTATCTATTATCTATTATCTATCTATTATCTATCTATTATCTATCTATTACCTATTATCTATCTATCATCTATCTATTATCTATCTATCTATTATCTATCTATCTATTATCTATCTATCTATTATCTATCTATCATCTATCTATCATCTATCTATCATCTATCTATCATCTATCTATTATCTATCTATTATCTATCATCTATCTATTATCTATCTATCTATCATCTATCTATTATCTATCTATTACCTATTATCTATCTATCATCTATCTATTATCTATCTATCTATTATCTATCTATTATCTATCTATCTATTATCTATCTATTATCTATCTATTATCTATCTATTATCTATCTATTATCTATCTATTATCTATCTATTATCTATCTATCTATCATCTATCTATCATCTATCTATCATCTATCTATTATCTATCTATTATCTATCTATTATCTATCATCTATCTATTATCTATCTATCTATCATCTATCTATCATCTATCTATTATCTATCTATTACCTATTATCTATCTATCATCTATCTATTATCTATCTATCTATTATCTATCTATTATCTATCTATCTATTATCTATCTATTTATCTATTATCTATCTATTATCTATCTATCTATTATCTATCTATTATCTATCTATCTATCATCTATCTATCATCTATCTATCATCTATCTATTATCTATCTATTATCTATCATCTATCTATTATCTATCTATTATCTATCTATCTATCTATCTATCATCTATCTATTATCTATTATCTATCTATTATCTATCTATCATCTATCTATCTATCATCTATCTATTATCTATCATCTATCTATTATCTATCTATCTATCTATCTATCTATCTATTATCTATCTATCTATCGATCTATCTATCTATTATCTATCTATCTATTATCTATCTATCTATTTATCTATTATCTATCTATTATCTATCTATCTATTTATCTATCTATTTATCTATCTATCTATTATCTATCATCTATCTATCTATTATCTATCATCTATCTATCATCTATCTATCATCTATCTATCTATTATCTATCTATTATCTATCTATTATCTATCTATTATCTATCTATTATCTATCTATTATCTATCTATTATCTATCTATTATCTATCTATTATCTATCTATTATCTATCTTATCTATCATCTATCTATTATAGATAGATTAGATAGATAGATAGATAATAGATAATAGATATATAGATAGATAATAGATAGATAATAGATAGATAATAGATAGATGATAGATAGATGATAGATAATAGATAGATAATAGATAGATAATAGATAGATAATAGATAGATAATAGATAGATAATAGATAGATAATAGATAGATAATAGATAGATAGATAGATGATAGATAGATGATAGATAGATGATAGATAATAGATAGATAGATGATAGATAATAGATAGATAGATAATAGATAGATAATAGATAGATAATAGATAGATAATAGATATATAGATAGATAATAAATAGATGATAGATAACAGATAGATGATAGATAGATAGATGATAGATAGATAGATGATAGATAGATAGATGATAGATAGATAGATGATAGATAGATAGATGATAGATAGATAGATGATAGATAGATGATAGATAGATAGATGATAGATAGATAGATGATAGATAGATAGATGATAGATAGATAATAGATATATAGATAGATGATAGATAGATAATAGATAGATTAGATAGATAGATAATAGATAGATAATAGATAGATTAGATAGATAATAGATAGTTAATAGATAGATAGATAATAGATAATAGATAGATAATAGATAATAGATAGATGATAGATAGATAGATAATAGATAGATAGTAGATAGATAGATGATAGATAGATAATACAGGTCCTTCTCAAAAAATTAGCATATAGTGTTAAATTTCATTATTTCCCATAATGTAATGATTACAATTAAACTTTCATATATTATAGATTCATTATCCACCAACTGAAATTTGTCAGGTCTTTTATTGTTTTAATACTGATGATTTTGGCATACAACTCCTTATAACCCAAAAAACCTGTCTCAATAAATTAGCATATCAAGAAAAGGTTCTCTAAACGACCTATTACCCTAATCTTCTGAATCAACTAATTAACTCTAAACACATGCAAAAGATACCTGAGGCTTTTATAAACTCCCTGCCTGGTTCATTACTCAAAACCCCCATCATGGGTAAGACTAGCGACCTGACAGATGTCAAGAAGGCCATCATTGACACCCTCAAGCAAGAGGGTAAGACCCAGAAAGAAATTTCTCAACAAATAGGCTGTTCCCAGAGTGCTGTATCAAGGCACCTCAATGGTAAGTCTGTTGGAAGGAAACAATGTGGCAGAAAACGCTGTACAACGAGAAGAGGAGACCGGACCCTGAGGAAGATTGTGGAGAAGGACCGATTCCAGACCTTGGGGAACCTGAGGAAGCAGTGGACTGAGTCTGGTGTGGAAACATCCAGAGCCACCATGCACAGGCGTGTGCAGGAAATGGGCTACAGGTGCCGCATTCCCCAGGTAAAGCCACTTTTGAACCATAAACAGCGGCAGAGGCGCCTGACCTGGGCTACAGAGAAGCAGCACTGGACTGTTGCTAAGTGGTCCCAAGTACTTTTTTCTGATGAAAGCAAATTTTGCATGTCATTCGGAAATCAAGGTGCCAGAGTCTGGAGGAAGACTGGGGAGAAGGAAATGCCAAAATGCCTGAAGTCCAGTGTCAAGTACCCACAGTCAGTGATGGTGTGGGGTGCCATGTCAGCTGCTGGTGTTGGTCCACTGTGTTTCATCAAGGGCAGGGTCAATGCAGCTAGCTATCAGGAGATTTTGGAGCACTTCATGCTTCCATCGGCTGAAATGCTTTATGGAGATGAAGATTTCATTTTTCAGCACGACCTGGCACCTGCTCACAGTGCCAAAACCACTGGTAAATGGTTTACTGACCATGGTATTACTGTGCTCAATTGGCCTGCCAACTCTCCTGACCTGAACCCCATAGAGAATCTGTGGGATATTGTGAAGAGAAAGTTGAGAGATGCAAGACCCAACACTCTGGATGAGCTTAAGGCCGCTATTGAAGCATCCTGGGCCTCCATAACCTCTCAGCAGTGTCACAGGCTGATTGCCTCCATGCCACGCCACATTGAAGAAGTCATTTCTGCCAAAGGATTCCCCACCAAGTATTGAGTGCATAACTGAACATTATTATTTGTTGGGTTTTTTGTTTGTTATTAAAAAACACTTTTATTTGATTGGATGGGTGAAATATGCTAATTTATTGAGACAGGTTTTTTGGGTTATCAGGAGTTGTATGCCAAAATCATCAGTATTAAAACAATAAAAGTCCTGACAAATTTCAGTTGGTGGATAATGAATCTCTAATATATGAAAGTTTAATTGTAATCATTACATTATGGGAAATAATGAAATTTAACACTATATGCTAATTTTTTGAGAAGGACCTGTAGATAGATAGATAGATGATAGATAGATGATAGATAGATAGATGATAGATAGATAGATAGATAGATGATAGATAGATAGATGATAGATAGATGATAGATAGATAGATGATAGATAGATAGATAGATGATAGATAGATAGATGATAGATAGATAGATGATAGATAGATAGATAGATGATAGATAGATAGATGATAGATAGATAGATGATAGATAGATAGATAGATGATAGATAGATAGTAGATAGATAGATGATAGATAGATAGATGATAGATAGATAGATAGATGATAGATAGATAGATGATAGATAGATGATAGATAGATGATAGATGATAGATAGATGATAGATAGATAGATGATAGATAGATAGATGATAGATAGATAGATAGATGATAGATAGATAGATGATAGATAGATAGATGATAGATAGATAGATGATAGATAGATGATAGATAGATAGATGATAGATTGATAGATGATAGATAGATAGATAGATAATAGATAGATGATAGATAATAGATAGATAATAGTTAGATAATAGATGATAGATAATAGATAGATAACACAGGGGAACAATTTGAAAAAAAATTTCTGTTGAGTTCGGTTTTTGAGCTGATTTATACTAAAATTGTCATGTTGATTCCAAAAATGTAGTCAGTTTTTTTCTAGCACGTCAAGTTTCTCCTCCACAACTTACCTGCCAGAGAAGCACAATTGCACTGATCTCTGTAATAAGACTTGTTATCTGATTACAATTCGACTCATATAGAGCTACGTGGCAACTTGTAAGAGTAGTCACAACTTTGTCATGCCTATTTCTTATATATTTCATTTTTTGTTCATATTTGTACTATTGAAAAAAAAAAACAACACTTTTTAGGTACAGTAGTTTACATAGTTTTGAGAAGACAAAAATCCTATAGTTCAAAAACTTGACGTGATAGAGAAAAACTGAGATCATTTCTGGATTCAGCATCCAAAAATTAATTATGAACAGTTGTCTGACCTAACTCTTAAAAAATTGTGTTCCCCGGTGTTATCTATCTATCTATCTATCTATCTATCTATCTATCTATCTATCTATCTATCTATCTATCTATCTATCTATCTATCTATCTATCTATCTATTATCTATCTATCATCTATTATCTATCTATTATCTATCATCTATCTATCATCTATCAATCATCTATCTATCATCTATCTATTATCTATCTATCTATCAAATTCAAATTCAAATGAGCTTTATTGGCAGGACTAAGTACATGTTAGCATTGCCAAAGCATATGGTAAAAATACGGGGGTGGGGGAGGGGGGGCATATAGAGGTCCAGGGAATATCAAATTCCTTTTAGAGGATAGGGGATGTTTCCAGGGTGGGGTATAGGAGTCCATGACATATCGGGCTCTTTAGTCGGGGGATAGGGATATGTCCAGTGTTGGGGTACGGGAGTCCATGACATATCAGGCTCCTCTTAGTCTGTGGCAGGCACTGACATATTCCGCTGCTACGGCCACTGCACTTTCCTCTTCCCCCAGTATTATCGGCAGTTTCTCTTCCTCCTCCTTGGAGGTGAAATCTGGGAGGAGATCAGACAGCCTCTTGAAGTGAGTGTCCCTCACTGCGGAGTATTTGGGGCACCTCAGCAGGAAGTGGGCCTCATCCTCCACGGCCTCCTGGGGGCACTGCTGGCAGAGTCTGTTCTCTCGAGGCTTGTAGTTCTGTCGGTGCCGCCCGGATTCGATGAGTAGGCTGTGGGCGCTCAGTCTGTACCGGCTCAGGATCTGTCGATCTTTGGGGTTTTCTAGTTTCTCTAGATATGGGGCCAGTTTGTACTCCCTCTGTAGATTCCGGTATATTGTCAGTTTCTGGGATTTGTTTGTCGTTCCTCCAGATGCTGAGATATTCCTCTTTGACTTTGTGTACCATTTTCTGGATTTCACCTTTTGTCAGGCCATGGAGGTTGATGGCTTGGTCAGACTGGCTTTGGGTACTTTTCCTTGGGAGGCTTCCTGAGGCTTCCTGGTGTAGGAAGGCTTTGTGATGGTAGGAGCTGGGACTGCTACTTTGTAGATGAGCCTTGAATGACAGCGCCTTCTTCTTTATTGCGATGTGTAGTGGGAATCTGCCCAGCTCTGCTCGGCAGGCGCTATTTGATGTGATCCGATGGACTTGGAGAAGATGCTTGCAGAACTCTAGGTGGAATATTTCTGTCGGCCCAGCGTCCCACTTTGACCAGTTTGGGTATGAGACTGGGCCCCAGACCTCACTACCGTATAGAAGAATTGGGGCAATGATGGAGTCAAAAATTTTTAGCCATACGGTTACTGGTGCCTTGAGGTGGTACAGACGCCTTCTGATGGCATAGAAGGCTTTGGATGCCTTGTCTTTTAGTGACTCTATGGCTTGCTTGAAGCTCCCTGACTGGCTGAGTTCTAGGCCCAGGTAGGTGTACCTGTTGGTTTCAGTAAGTGGACGGTTGTCTATCATAAAGGTAGGATTGCCAGTGGGTTTCTGCTTTCTTTTCTGGAACACCATGATATTAGTTTTTTTCTCGTTGATTGGCAGTGCCCATGTGCTGCTGAAGGTCTCTAGGATTTTCAGATGATCTTGGAGGCCTTTCTCAGTTGGTGATGACAGCACGAGGTCATCTGCATACAGCAGAAATTTCACCTGGGTGTCATGGAGGGTGAGTCCTGGTGCTGAGGAGGACTCTAGGGCCACTGCCAGCTCGTTGATGTAGATGTTAAAGAGCGTTGGACTGAGGCTGCAGCCCTGTCTCACTCCTCGACTTTGTTGGAAATAGGCTGTCCTCCTTCCGTTGACCTTCACACTGCAACTGTTCTCTGTGTAGGAGCTTCGGATGACATCATATGTTTTGCCTCCTATTCCGCTCCCCAGCAATTTTAGGAATAGTCCTGGGTGCCACACTGAGTCGAAGGCCTTCTTGAAGTCCACAAAACAAGCGTATATCTTCCCGTTCTTTGTATTGTGGACGTGGCTCTTGATGAGGCTGTGCAGAGTGTAGATGTGGTCAGTGGTGCGGTGGTTTGGCATGAACCCTGCTTGGCTCTTGCTGAGGACGTTGTGCTCGGTGAGGAAGGTGAGGATCCTCTTGTTCAGGATGCAGTTGAAGAGTTTACCCAGGTTGCTGCTGACACATATCCCTCGGTAGTTTGCTGGGTCGTACTTGTCCCCATTTTTGTGTATAGGGGTTATGAGGCCTTGGTTCCAGTTTTTGGGGAATCAGCCGGCCTGCAGTACAATATTAAATAGTTTTGTTATCGCAGCCTGGATGTCTGGAGGGCTGTATTTCAGCATTTCTGGGAGGATCCCATCTGGACCACTGGCTTTTTTACCTTTTATCTGTGTGATCCTTTCTGTTATTTCTGTCAGTGTGATTGGTGTATCCAGAGGATTTCAATCATCTATCTATCATCTATCTATTATCTATCTATCATCTATCTATCTATTATCTATCTATCATCTATCTATCATCTATCTATTTATTATCTATGATCTATCTATTATCTATCTATGATCTATCTATTATCTATCTATTATCTATCTATCATCTATCTATTATCTATCATCTATCTATCTATTATCTATCTATCTATCATCTATCTATCTATCATCTATCTATTATCTATCATCTATCTATTATCTATCTATTATCTATCATCTATTATCTATCATCTACCTATCTATTTATCTATTATCTATCTATCATCTATCTATCTATTATGTATCTATTATCTATCTATTATCTATCTATTATCTATCTATTATCTATCTATCATCTATCTATTATCTATCTATTATCTATCTATCTATTATCTATCTATTTATCTATTATCTATCTATTATCTATCTATCATCTATCTATCTATCATCTATCTATCTATCATCTATCTATCTATCATCTATCTATCTATCATCTATCTATCTATCATCTATCTATCTATCTATCATCTATCTATTATCTATCTATCTATTTACCTATTATCTATCATCTATCTATTATAGATAGATTAGATAGATAGATAATAGATAATAGATTATAGATAGATAATAGATAATAGATAGATAATAGATAGATAATAGATAGATAATAGATAATAGATGATAGATAATAGATAGATAGATGATAGATAGATGATAGATAGATGATAGATAGATGATAGATAGATGATAGATAGATGATAGATAGATGATAGATAGATGATAGATAGATGATAGATAGATGATAGATAGATAATAGATGATAGATAGATGATAGATAGATAGATAATAGATAGATAATAGATGATAGATGATAGATAATAGATAGATAATAGATGATAGATGATAGATAATAGATAGATAATAGATGATAGATGATAGATAATAGATAGATAATAGATAGTTAATAGATATATAGATAGATAGATAGATAGTAGATAATAGATAGATAATAGATAGATAATAGATAATAGATAGATGATAGATAGATAGATAATAGATAGATAATAGATAGATAATAGATGATAGATGATAGATAATAGATAGATAATAGATGATAGATGATAGATAATAGATAGATAATAGATAGATGATAGATAGATGATAGATAGATAGATGATAGATAGATAGATGATAGATAGATGATAGATAGATGATAGATAGATGATAGATAGATGATAGATAGATAATAGATAGATAGATAATAGATATATAGATAGATGATAGATAGATTAGATAGATAGATAATAGATAGATTAGATATATAGATAGATAGATAGTAGATAATAGATAGATAATAGATAGATAATAGATAATAGATAGATGATAGATAGATAGATAATAGATAGATAATAGATAGATAGATGATAGATAATAGATAGATAGATAGATGATAGATAGATGATAGATAGATAGATGATAGATAGATAGATGATAGATAGATGATAGATAGATGATAGATAGATGATAGATAGATGATAGATAATAGATAGATGATAGATAATAGATAGATAATAGTTAGATAATAGATGATAGATAATAGATAGATAACACAGGGGAACAATTTGAAAAAAAATTTCTGTTGAGTTCGGTTTTTGAGCTGATTTATACTAAAATTGGCATGCTGATTCCAAAAATGTAGTCAGTTTTTTTCTAGCACGTCAAGTTTCTCCTCCACAACTTACCTGCCAGAGAAGCACAATTGCACTGATATATATAATAAGACTTGTTATCTGATTACAATTCGACTCATATAGAGCTACGGGGCAACTTGTAAGAGTAGTCACAACTTTGTCATGCCTATTTCTTATATATTTCATTTTTTTGTTCATATTTGTACTATTGAAAAAAAAAAACACTTTTTAGGTACAGTAGTTTACATAGTTATGAGAAGACAAAAATCCTATAGTTCAAAAACTTGACGTGATAGAGAAAAACTGAGATCATTTCTGGATTCAGCATCCAAAAATTAATTATGAACAGTTGTCTGACCTAACTCTTAAAAAATTGTGTTTCCCGGTGTTATCTATCTATCTATCTATCATCTATTATCTATCTATCTATCATCTATCTATTATCTATCATCTATTATCTATCTATTATCTATCATCTATCTATCATCTATCAATCATCTATCTATTATATATCTATCATCTATCAATCATCTATCTATCATCTATCTATTATCTATCTATCATCTATCTATCTATTATCTATTATCTATCTATTATCTATCTATTATCTATCTATTATCTATTATCTATCTATTATCTATCTATTATCTATCATCTATCTATCTATCATCTATCTATTATCTATCTATCTATTATCTATCTATGATCTATCTATCTATTATCTATCTAGCTATCTATCATCTATCTATTATCTATCATCTATCTATCTATTATCTATCTATCTATCATCTATCTATCTATCTATTATCTATCTATTATCTATCATCTATCTATTATCTATCATCTATCTATCATCTATCTATTATCTATCTATTATCTATCTATTATCTATCTATATATCTATTATCTATCATCTATCTATCAATCATCTATCAATCATCTATCTATCTGTCTATTATATATCTATCTATCTATTATCTATCTCTATTTATCTATTATATATCTTTCTCAGTGGTCCCCAACTCCAGGCCTCGAGGGCCGCCAACAGTGCAGGTTTTCAGGATTTCCTTATTGCACAGGGGTTGGAATCATCACCTCTGCAGATGATCACATTACCACCGATGCAATACTAAAGAAATCCTGAAAACCTGCACTGTTGGCGGCCCTCGAGGCCTGGAGTTGGGGACCACTGATCTATTTATTTATCTATCTATTTATCTATCTATCTATTATCCATCTATCTATCATTTATCTATTATCTATCTATTATCTTTCTATTTATTATCTATCTATTATCTATCTATCATTTATCTATTATCTCTCTATTTATCTATTATCTATCTGTCTATTATCTCTCTATTATCTATCTATTATCTATCTCTATTTATCTATTATCTATCTATTATCTAGCTATTGATTTATTATCTCTCTATTATCTATCTATTATCTATCTATTATCTATCATCTATCTATTATCTATCTCTATCTATTATCTATCTGTCTATTATCTCTCTATTATCTATCTCTATCTATTATCTATCTATTGATATATTATCTCTCTATCTATCTATCAAAACACCAAAAGACTACCTTCACACAAGGCCAGTAAGATTCATATAATCTTTATTACTTATAATAAAAACAGTAATCCATAATGGGTATATAACCACAGCACAGGCAAAAAGCAGTGGGACACCCAGGCAGAAACTCCAGCAATTGTGGTCAAAGTAAATGTTTCATAGTATAATAACCATGTGCAATTGTATCCTGTGTCCATGTACAAACATGCAAATAAGAATGAACTAGTAAATAACGAGTGTATAAATAAACAAGTAGTATAATAATTACCTAGGCAGCGCTCCTGAGGACCCACCACACCCGACGCACGTTTCGCACTGAAACCCCCGAACAAAGCATTTCAGTGGGAAACGCGCGTCGGGTGTGGTGGGTAGTCTTTTGGTGTTTTTTGCTATTCTTTCCTTCATGGTTTGATGTGCAGGATATATTTAGGTGTTTCTATCCATCTCTCTATTATCTCTCTATTTATCTCTATCTATTTATCTATTATCTATCTCTCTATTATCTCTCTATTTTCTATTTATCTATTTTCTATTATCTGTCTATTATCTGTCTATTTGTCTATTATCTGTCTATTATCTGTCTATTTATCTATCTATTATCTGTCTATTTATCTATCTATTTATCTATCTATTATCTATCTATTATCTATTTATCTATTATCTATTATCTACCTGTCTATTATCTATCTATCATCTATCTATATATTATCTATCTATTATCTGTCTATTATCTATCTGTCTATTACTATCTATAGATCTGTGTGTTTTGAAGAATATTATCTGTCTATTATCTGTCTATTATCTGTCTATTATCTGTCTATTATCTGTCTATTATCTGTCTATTATCTGTCTATTATCTGTCTATCTATTATCTATCTGTCTATTATCTGTCTATTATCTATCTATAGATCTGTGTGTTTTGAAGAACATTTCCTTTGTAATCGATGTGTAAATGAAGGGCATTGCTGCTGATGTTAATCTCGGGGTGAATCCTCCTTTTGTTCGGGAAGCGTATATCTTCCCGTTCTTTGTATTGTGGACGTGGCTCTTGATGAGGCTGTGCAGAGTGTAGATGTGGTCAGTGGTGCGGTGGTTTGGCATGAACCCTGCTTGGCTCTTGCTGAGGACGTTGTGCTCGGTGAGGAAGGTGAGGATCCTCTTGTTCAGGATGCAGTTGAAGAGTTTACCCAGGTTGCTGCTGACACATATCCCTCGGTAGTTTGCTGGGTCGTACTTGTCCCCATTTTTGTGTATAGGGGTTATGAGGCCTTGGTTCCAGTTTTTGGGGAATCAGCCGGCCTGCAGTACAATATTAAATAGTTTTGTTATCGCAGCCTGGATGTCTGGAGGGCTGTATTTCAGCATTTCTGGGAGGATCCCATCTGGACCACTGGCTTTTTTACCTTTTATCTGTGTGATCCTTTCTGTTATTTCTGTCAGTGTGATTGGTGTATCCAGAGGATTTCAATCATCTATCTATCATCTATCTATTATCTATCTATCATCTATCATCTATCTATCTATCTATCTATTATCTATCTATCATCTATCTATCATCTATCTATTTATTATCTATGATCTATCTATTATCTATCTATGATCTATCTATGATCTATCTATTATCTATCTATCATCTATCTATTATCTATCATCTATCTATCTATTATCTATCTATCTATCTATCATCTATCTATCTATCATCTATCTATTATCTATCATCTATCTATTATCTATCATCTATCTATTATTTATCTATTATCTATCATCTATTATCTATCATCTACCTATCTATTTATCTATTATCTATCTATCATCTATCTATCTATTATGTATCTATTATCTATCTATTATCTATCTATTATCTATCTATTATCTATCTATCATCTATCTATTATCTATCTATTATCTATCTATCTATTATCTATCTATCTATTTATCTATTATCTATCTATTATGTATCTATCTATCATCTATCTATCTATTATCTATCTATTATCTATCATCTATCTATCTATTATCTATCTATCATCTATCTATCTATTATCTATCTATTATGTATCTATTATGTATCTATTATCTATCTATTATCTATCTATTATCTATCTATTATCTATCTATCATCTATCTATTATCTATCTATTATCTATCTATCTATTATCTATCTATCTATTTATCTATTATCTATCTATTATCTATCTATTATCTATCTATCATCTATCTATTATCTATCTATCATCTATCTATTATCTATCTATTATCTATCTATTATCTATCTATCATCTATCTATCATCTATCTATCTATCATCTATCTATCTATCATCTATCTATCTATCATCTATCTATCTATCATCTATCTATCTATCTATCATCTATCTATTATCTATCTATCTATTTACCTATTATCTATCATCTATCTATTATAGATAGATTAGATAGATAGATAATAGATAATAGATTATAGATAGATAATAGATAATAGATAGATAATAGATAGATAATAGATAGATAATAGATAATAGATGATAGATAATAGATAGATAATAGATAGATAGATGATAGATGATAGATAGATGATAGATAGATGATAGATAGATGATAGATAGATGATAGATAGATGATAGATAGATGATAGATAGATGATAGATAGATGATAGATAAATGATAGATAGATGATAGATAGATGATAGATAGATAATAGATGATAGATAGATGATAGATAGATAGATAATAGATAGATAATAGATAGATAATAGATAGATAATAGATGATAGATAGATGATAGATAGATAGATAATAGATAGATAATAGATAGATAATAGATAGATAATAGATAGATAATAGATGATAGATGATAGATAATAGATAGATAATAGATGATAGATGATAGATAATAGATAGATAATAGATGATAGATGATAGATAATAGATAGATAATAGATAGTTAATAGATATATAGATAGATAGATAGTAGATAATAGATAGATAATAGATAGATAATAGATAATAGATAGATGATAGATAGATAATAGATAGATAATAGATAGATAATAGATAGATGATAGATGATAGATAATAGATAGATAATAGATAGATAATAGATGATAGATGATAGATAATAGATAGATAATAGATAGATGATAGATAGATGATAGATAGATAGATGATAGATAGATGATAGATAGATGATAGATAGATGATAGATAGATGATAGATAGATGATAGATAGATAATAGATAGATAGGTAATAGATATATAGATAGATGATAGATAGATTAGATAGATAGATAATAGATAGATTAGATAGATAATAGATAGTTAATAGATATATAGATAGATAGATAGTAGATAATAGATAGATAATAGATAGATAGATGATAGATAATAGATAGATAGATAGATGATAGATAGATGATAGATAGATAGATAATAGATAGATAGATAATAGATATATAGATAGATGATAGATAGATTAGATAGATAGATAATAGATAGATTAGATAGATAATAGATAGATAATAGATAATAGATAGATGATAGATAGATAGATAATAGATAGATAATAGATAGATAGATGATAGATAATAGATAGATAGATAGATGATAGATAGATGATAGATAGATAGATGATAGATAGATAGATGATAGATAGATAGATGATAGATAGATGATAGATAGATGATAGATAATAGATAGATGATAGATAGATGATAGATAATAGATAGATAATAGTTAGATAATAGATGATAGATAATAGATAGATAACACAGGGGAACAATTTGAAAAAAAATTCTGTTGAGTTCGGTTTTTGAGCTGATTTATACTAAAATTGGCATGCTGATTCCAAAAATGTAGTCAGTTTTTTTCTAGCACGTCAAGTTTCTCCTCCACAACTTACCTGCCAGAGAAGCACAATTGCACTGATCTCTGTAATAAGACTTGTTATCTGATTACAATTCGACTCATATAGAGCTACGGGGCAACTTGTAAGAGTAGTCACAACTTTGTCATGCCTATTTCTTATATATTTCATTTTTTTGTTCATATTTGTACTATTGAAAAAAAAAAACAACACTTTTTAGGTACAGTAGTTTACATAGTTATGAGAAGACAAAAATCCTATAGTTCAAAAACTTGACGTGATAGAGAAAAACTGAGATCATTTCTGGATTCAGCATCCAAAAATTAATTATGAACAGTTGTCTGACCTAACTCTTAAAAAGTTGTGTTTCCCGGTGTTATCTATCTATCTATCTATCATCTATCTATTATCTATCTATCATCTATTATCTATCTATCTATCATCTATCTATTATCTATCATCTATTATCTATCTATTATCTATCATCTATCTATCATCTATCAATCATCTATCTATCATCTATCTATTATCTATCTATCATCTATCTATCTATTATCTATTATCTATCTATTATCTATCTATTATCTATCTATTATCTATCTATTATCTATCTATTATCTATCATCTATCTATCTATCATCTATCTATTATCTATCTATCTATTAGCTATCTATGATCTATCTATCTATTATCTATCTAGCTATCTATCATCTATCTATTATCTATCATCTATCTATCTATTATCTATCTATCTATCATCTATCTATCTATCTATCTATTATCTATCTATTATCTATCATCTATCTATTATCTATCATCTATCTATCATCTATCTATTATCTATCTATTATCTATCTATTATCTATCTATTATCTATCTATATATCTATTATCTATCATCTATCTATCAATCATCTATCAATCATCTATCTATCTGTCTATTATATATCTATCTATCTATTATCTATCTCTATTTATCTATTATATATCTTTCTCAGTGGTCCCCAACTCCAGGCCTCGAGGGCCGCCAACAGTGCAGGTTTTCAGGATTTCCTTATTGCACAGGGGTTGGAATCATCACCTCTGCAGATGATCACATTACCACCGATGCAATACTAAAGAAATCCTGAAAACCTGCACTGTTGGCGGCCCTCGAGGCCTGGAGTTGGGGACCACTGATCTATTTATTTATCTATCTATTTATCTATCTATCTATTATCCATCTATCTATCTATCATTTATCTATTATCTATCTATTATCTTTCTATTTATTATCTATCTATTATCTATCTATCATTTATCTATTATCTCTCTATTTATCTATTATCTATCTGTCTATTATCTCTCTATTATCTATCTATTATCTATCTCTATTTATCTATTATCTATCTATTATCTAGCCATTGATTTATTATCTCTCTATTATCTATCTATTATCTATCTATTATCTATCATCTATCTATTATCTATCTCTATCTATTATCTATCTGTCTATTATCTCTCTATTATCTATCTCTATCTATTATCTATCTATTGATATATTATCTCTCTATCTATCTATCTATCAAAACACCAAAAGACTACCTTCACACAAGGCCAGTAAGATTCATATAATCTTTATTACTTATAATAAAAACAGTAATCCATAATGGGTATATAACCACAGCACAGGCAAAAAGCAGTGGGACACCCAGGCAGAAACTCCAGCAATTGTGGTCAAAGTAAATGTTTCATAGTATAATAACCATGTGCAATTGTATCCTGTGTCCATGTACAAACATGCAAATAAGAATGAACTAGTAAATAACGAGTGTATAAATAAACAAGTAGTATAATAATTACCTAGGCAGCGCTCCTGGGGACCCACCACACCCGACGCACGTTTCGCACTGAAACCCCCGAACAAAGCATTTCAGTGGGAAACGCGCGTCGGGTGTGGTGGGTAGTCTTTTGGTGTTTTTTGCTATTCTTTCCTTCATGGTTTGATGTGCAGGATATATTTAGGTGTTTCTATCCATCTCTCTATTATCTCTCTATTTATCTCTATCTATTTATCTATTATCTATCTCTCTATTATCTCTCTATTTTCTATTTATCTATTTTCTATTATCTGTCTATTATCTGTCTATTTGTCTATTATCTGTCTATTATCTGTCTATTTATCTATCTATTATCTGTCTATTTATCTATCTATTTATCTATCTATTATCTATCTATTATCTATCTATTATCTATTTATCTATTATCTATTATCTACCTGTCTATTATCTATCTATCATCTATCTATATATTATCTATCTATTATCTGTCTATTATCTATCTGTCTATTACTATCTATAGATCTGTGTGTTTTGAAGAATATTATCTGTCTATTATCTGTCTATTATCTGTCTATTATCTGTCTATTATCTGTCTATTATCTGTCTATTATCTGTCTATTATCTGTCTATTATCTATCTATCTATTATCTATCTGTCTATTATCTGTCTATTATCTATCTATAGATCTGTGTGTTTTGAAGAACATTTCCTTTGTAATCGATGTGTAAATGAAGGGCATTGCTGCTGATGTTAATCTCGGGGTGAATCCTCCTTTTGTTCTCATTACAAACCGCCGGACGCTCGTCTGACTTTCCTGCATCGATATCGGACCGATTTTCCAATGTCTAGTGTGTTTCCCCCCTAGGTGTATACGTGACCCCACTATTCAATCCCTCACCCATTATACACCCATTGGATGAGACATGCCTCTAGGTATATAATTAAAGGGGAAGTACAGCTATTCCTTCACTAACCCTATACATGACATGGCCGGCCGTCCCCTGTAATATTGTTGCCATTCAGTCATGACTTGACCATTCCTGTTTTCTGCAGATCCACCTTATATTTTAGACGCACGGAACATTGGGGTCCCGCTGGGACATCAAGGAATCCTGCAGTGCGATGCGCTGGCCGTCCCTGCCGCTGAGTTCTTCTGGTACAAGGAAGACAAGAGGTGCGAATTCTTGCAAAGCTGTTACCTATGGGCACAGTGGTGATATTGTAGCAAGTCTGCGCCCCGGGACGGAGCCGTGCGGGGGAGTCACACTATAACAGGAGAAGTTAGGACCCCCATGGTGAAGTCCTGGCAATAAGAAACTGTCCGAATCTGCTGGAGCTGCAGGGTCGGCACAATTCTGATGAGAGCAGTAGTGAAGTTGTAGTCCTCCTATACACCGCCGCCCATTAAAGACGACCGAGCAGCTTATTAAAACCGTTGCAGACAAAACGTGAGAAAAAAAATATTGTGGTGCCGCTGTCACAAGGAAGACAAAGAGGAGAAGGTGCACAAAACCAGCAGCAACGCGTTACAGCATCACTTGGCTTTCTTCCTCAGCCTATCCTCCTATGAGGAAGAAGTCGATTGTTGAAACACGTTGCTGCCTGCACCGTCTCATCTTTATATTCATCCTCGCAAAGGTAAACGGAGGGCAGGGTGGAGGTGCCCAGGAGCAGGAGGGCAGGGTGGAAGGTGCCCAGGAGTAGGAGGGCAGGGTGGAGGTGCCCAGGAGCAGGAGGGCAGGGTGGAGGTGCCCAGGAGCAGGAGGGCAGGGTGGAGGTGCCCAGGAGCAGGAGGGCAGGGTGGAGGTGCCCAGGAGCAGGAGGGCAGGGTGGAGGTGCCCAGGAGCAGGAGGGCAGGGTGGAAGGTGCCCAGGAGTAGGAGGGCAGGGTGGAGGTGCCCAGGAGCAGGAGGGCAGGGTGGAGGTGCCCAGGAGCAGGAGGGCAGGGTGGAGGTGCCCAGGAGTAGGAGGGCAGGGTGGAAGGTGCCCAGGAGCAGGAGGGCAGGGTGGAGGTGCCCAGGAGCAGGAGGGCAGGGTGGAAGGTGCCCAGGAGTAGGAGGGCAGGGTGGAAGGTGCCCAGGAGCAGGAGGGCAGGGTGGAAGGTGCCCAGGAGTAGGAGGGCAGGGTGGAGGTGCCCAGGAGCAGGAGGGCAGGGTGGAGGTGCCCAGGAGCAGGAGGGCAGGGTGGAAGGTGCCCAGGAGTAGGAGGGCAGGGTGGAAGGTGCCCAGGAGCAGGAGGGCAGGGTGGAAGGTGCCCAGGAGTAGGAGGGCAGGGTGGAGGTGCCCAGGAGCAGGAGGGCAGGGTGGAAGGTGCCCAGGAGCAGGAGGGCAGGGTGGAGGTGCCCAGGAGCAGGAGGGCAGGGTGGAGGTGCCCAGGAGCAGGAGGGCAGGGTGGAGGTGCCCATGAGCAGGAGGGCAGGGTGGAGGTGCCCAGGAGCAGGAGGGCAGGGTGGAGGTGCCCAGGAGCAGGAGGGCAGGGTGGAAGGTGCCCAGGAGCAGGAGGGCAGGGTGGAGGTGCCCAGGAGCAGGAGGGCAGGGTGGAAGGTGCCCAGGAGCAGGAGGGCAGGGTGGAGGTGCCCAGGAGCAGGAGGGCAGGGTGGAGGTGCCCAGGAGCAGGAGGGCAGGGTGGAGGTGCCCAGGAGCAGGAGGGCAGGGTGGAGGTGCCCAGGAGCAGGAGGGCAGGGTGGAAGGTGCCCAGGAGCAGGAGGGCAGGGTGGAGGTGCCCAGGAGCAGGAGGGCAGGGTGGAGGTGCCCAGGAGCAGGATGGCAGGGTGGAGGTGCCCAGGAGCAGGAGGGCAGGGTGGAGGTGCCCAGGAGCAGGAGGGCAGGGTGGAAGGTGCCCAGGAGCAGGAGGGCAGGGTGTGAGGTGCCCAGGAGCAGGAGGGCAGGGTGGAAGGTGCCCAGGAGCAGGAGGGCAGGGTGTGAGGTGCCCAGGAGCAGGAGGGCAGGGTGGAAGAGCACAGGATCAGGAGGGCAGGGTGGAAGAGCACAGGGTCAGGAGGACAAGGCGCAGAGTAGCAGAATATGGGCTGAGAAGATTCCAGTTGTCTGTTGTATTAATGATGAGGGATTTCTTCTTTGCAGGCTGAGTGACTCCAAGAAAGGAGTGAAGGTGGAGAACAGAGAGACGTTTTCTCGTGTCACATTCTTCAATGTTTCTGAACAAGATTATGGGAACTACACGTGTGTGGCCATGAACCGGTTGGGACACAGCAATGCCAGCGTCATTCTCTTTGGTAAGTGCAGTGGTGGACAAGGGCCATTTTGAGCTGCTTTGCATGCTGGACCCTTATGACATGTACACCCTGTAAGTGATGCCCAAGATAGCGGACATATGGGATTTTTTCTGTGTGATCCTTATGAGAGGTCGCACAACCTAGCAAGCATTTGTCCGTGGTGGTTACAGACCGCCGTCTGCATACAGTGCCATTGACTGACTCTGTGAAGTGTTGGCCACGCTGGCGAGGTCTCGTCGGGGCCCAGGGAGTCGTAATTTGGGGGTGAAGCTGAATATAATAGAGGTTTTCAGGTGAAATCCAGGATAATGGAGTCATTAATTCTCAGGCTCAGACATGATGAAACCCGTGTGTGCCGGTCCTTCATATGTCAATCACAAATTGTAAGTTAAACTGCACCTCATATAGTCGGGGTCCTACAGGACACTACTTAGGACGCACGTCACAACCAGGGCGTTCATCCCGGAAAAAAGTCCATACCAAATAGTAGAAAAGACAGCGCCTCAGCCGTTGGTGAAAAGACAATCACACTTTATTCCGCCTCCTGTGAACGTTTCGATCCAAAAGATCTTTCTCAGGCTTTAGTGATTTTTTTTCACGAACGGTTGAGGCGCTGTCTTTTCTACTATTTAGTATGTCCCTCGTACAGTATGTTAAGTAGATAAACGTGTGCACAGCTTGTAGAGTGTGGTGCCCAGGTAGGTTCCAACACCTTAGTAATGTATAATAAAACCTGGCACTCAACTTATTTTGTGAAAGCGAATTTATTTATCAGCAACCAAACGTTTCGGTCATTAATCTGACCTTCATCAGTTACGTATAGTAAGTGGTGTTTATAGTGGGTGTATGCCCATGTGAGCAAAGGAATATAGTTTCCATGGTCTATGTAGGAACTAGGTATGCATTAGGCAGCCGCAGGCTTGTGGCGTGAAAGACGCGGTGTCCACCGCTGGTCTCTGGTGGACACCGCGTCCTTCACGCCACAAGCCTGCGACTGCCTAAGGCTGGGTTCCCATTGCGTTATGGGACCGCGTTAAACGGACAGCGTTGCACGGCGAAATTAACGCCGTGCAACGCGGCCGTTAACGCGCCCATTCACGCTAATGGGAACGCGCTACACTAGCGCGTGCCATGTTCGGCACGCGCTAGCGACGCGCCGGAGATTCCTGGCGCGCCGCGGACTCTGCTTGCAGCGTCCGAGGCGCGCCCGCGGTCCGTTCCCCGCTCTCGCAGATCGGGGATCTGCGAGACCGGGGACGTTACCGCGACCCCGAACGCGGCCCCATAAAAAACATTGCGTTAGCGCAATCCGCTAGCGCTAAACGGATTGCACTAACGCAATGTGACCCTAGCCTAATGCATACCTAGTCCCTACATAGACCAGGGAAACTATATTCCTTTGCTCACATGGGCATACACCCACTATAAACACCACTTACTATACGTAACTGATGAAGGTCAGATTAATGACCGAAACGTTTGGTTGCTGATAAATAAATTTGCGTTTTACAACATAAGTTGAGTGCCAGGTTTTATTATACACCTCGTACAGTATGTGTCTGGAGCTTTTCTCTGTGGTTTATTCTGTGCCCGGTCTTGGGGAGCTGTAGGCCGGACGCTCACCTTCTGCCGGACATGTCTTCTGATTGGGGTCCACTGCTGTCTGAGTACATGGAGAGGGGCAGAGCTCCTGTCTGCTGCTTGCGAAACCTGCAGGGGTTAATGCTGAGTGTTAGGAGGACAGTCGGTCCGGTCCTCCATTCTGCCTGTCTGTATTTCTGGATGTATATTGGAAGCTGGATATATTTGTATCAGTCCAGATCCTGTGTCCTGGATCTGTGGGTTATGTGGTGCGGAGGGGAACGGTGCGACCTCATTACTGGTTACGTCATATCAGTCGTGTGGCTGCACCCCATGTTCTCAGCACAAAGATCTAATGTATTTGTCCCATGTCTTAGGGAATGTGCAGAGTCATTATTAGCGTCTGTTTCCAGTCCTGGTATCATTGTGATTCGGTTCTGTAGGGAGCATTATAGTGGGGGCTCCTGGCTGATCACACCTGACCTAGGGGGTGTATGATGTACTTCGGGTCCTCGTATCATTGTGATTGGGTTCTGTAGGGAGCATTATAGTGGAGGGCTCCTGGCTGATCACACCTGACCTGGGGGGGGGGGGGGGGGGGGGTTATGGAAATTTGGTTTCGATAAATCTATCCCTGTGTGTGCTGCGGCTGTTCCCAAAAAGGTTGAGTATTTTGAGCGCTCATCAAGAATGGACTGTACACCATTGTGACAGAAAAACATTCCATCAATACTGATGATTTATTTTACATACATGGATTTATAATTGCATATAGAAAGGAGGTGGTTAGGGGTGGTTAGTTAATCACCATATTGTCTAGCTCCTCTGTTATTGGTTATCTAAATATGTATGGAATATTGTGATTAATGCACATATGGATGCTGATTAAGCAACTAAAATGTAGCTCTCTGCATCTAGGACAAAGTTGAGACATCTGATCATCACTTAATACATCTGGTGCTGTTCCGCTTTTTGGGTGTCTGGAAAGTACCGAGGAACTATCTGGCCTAGCTCATATGGTCATGTTGAGCAATTGATTATAAACTAGCTGAGTATATAGATATATTTGCGTTTATATGAGAATATATGATTATAAAGGAGTATACATGCAAGCGAGATCTACATGATATATATATTTCCATCACAATCCCCCCTTAGATATCACTTACCCTAATCTTAGCCTCCTGTCTCAAAGCGCTGCAACTCTTTTGTGCTGCCGGTGAACTGACGCATGCCTAGCTCATACGCCCCACTCCGTACAGACTTTTCGCAAATGGGCGGTCAGGAGATCTCTCCCTAACGGGGGTTTGTTGCAATCAGTCTCTTAGTCAACAGCATGTGTAGTGAGCGGTGGGTATTCTTTATCAGGTAGGTCATCTATTCGGTCAGACAGGGCATCCACAACATCATTCTGGCTTGGGTGTCATCCTCTGGTAGGGGAGCTTTCTTGCAATGCGATGAGTGGATCCAAGTGGGTCTTCCCTCCAGCTTCACAGAGGTTGGTGTCATCAGCGGCACTTGGACAGGACCATCAAATCTGGCATTGAGTGGTGTTCTCTTTACAAGCTTTTTCACCAATACCCAGTCTCCTGGCTTCAAGGAGTGCGTACCGGACACTGAATCTGGATGTGGCAATGAAGAAAAAACTCGAGAATGGTTGTTAGCAAGTTTCTTGGTGAGTTCAATTACATAAGCAGACAAAGTATCATACTGCATAGTCAGCTGCTGAGGGAAGAATACCCCTAACCTGGGACTAGACCCAAACAAAATTTCATATGGTGACAGCTTTTCTGGGCCTCTGGGAGTGTGCCTAACACTAAATATTGTGATTGGGAGTGTCTCATGCCATGGTTTGTGTTTCTTGGGCAACGTTCAACATCCTGCTCTTAAGTGTCCCATTCAGTCTTTCTACTTTCTTGCTACTCTGGGGATTGTAGGAAGTGTGTAGGCCTAAGTCTGACCCTACTGCTGACCAGATCTCCTGTGTGAGATTTACTGTGAATGCGGGTCCCTGGTCACTGCCTATCACTTCTGGGACCCCATATCTGCATATCTCATCTCTGAGAGTAGCTTCTTTGCAGTAGTCTTTGCTGACTGGTTCCTCACTGGGAAAACTTCTGGCCATCCTGAGAACACGTCCACGACCACAATGGCATATTCGAATCCTCCACTTGGCGGCATCTGGATGTGGTCTATCTGGATCCTCTGGAAGGGGTACAGTGGTCTGGCAAGATGATGTGTGGGAACTTTCTCCATTCTTCCGGGGTTGCATTTGCCGCAGGTCAAACAGCTGCCAGTGAACTTGGCTGTTTGGTTCGCTCCAGGAATATCTCCACCCCATCAGATCATTCATCTGTGTCTTTGATCGGTGTGTGGGCCCATGTGCCCACTGGACCACCATAGGGTACATGCTTCGGGGTAAACGGTTTGTAGTCCATTGCGTATACTGTTGTGAATTCTGTGGTCAAAGCTCCCTCCTGTGGTCATGAGTGGTACTTCGGCTTGTTCTGTCTATGAGCTTCCTCTGGTGGATGTGAGTGGGGCTGCGGCTTCTGAGTTTCCTTCCTCAGGTGACGAGGTTAAGTCGTTAGGTGCTGCTCTATTTAACTCCACCTAGTTCTTTGTTCCTTGCCTCCAGTCAATGTTCCAGTATTGGTCTTGCTCTCTCCTGGATCGTTCTTGTGGCCTGTCTTCACTGCATAAGCTAAGTTCTGCTTGTGTTTCTTGGTTTGCTATTTTTTCTGTCCAGCTTGCTATTTTGGTTTGTCTTGCTTGCTGGAAGCTCTGGGACGCAGAGGAAGCACCTCCGTACCGTTAGTTGGTGCGGAGGGTCTTTTTGCGCCCTCTGTGTGGTTGTTTGTAGGTTTTTGTGCTGACCGCAAAGCTATCTTTCCTATCCTCGGTCTATTCAGTAAGTCGGGCCTCACTTTGCTAAAATCTATTTCATCTCTGTGTTTGTATTTTCATCTTTACTCACAGTCATTATCCTTTTCCTTTGGGGAATTTCTCTGAGGCAAGGTAGGCTTATTTTTCTATCTTCAGGGCTAGCTAGTTTCTCAGGCTGTGCCCGAGGCGCCTAGGTCTGGTCAGGAGCGCTCCACGGCTACCTCTAGTGTGGTGTGATAGGATTAGGGATTGCGGTCAGCAGAGTTCCCACGTCTCAGAGCTCGTCCTATGTTATTAGTAACTATCAGGTCACTTTGTGTGCTATTAACCACCAGGTCCATTGTGTTTCTAAACCACCAGTTCATAACAGTACTGGAGGCCCAAAGTACTAATGCTTCTCAATAGAGGGAAAAGAGAAGTTCTGAGACCATTTTTTTTTTCTCTGCACTGTGTTTTGTCTTTCTTTTCCCCTAGACATTTGGGTGGTTCAGGACACAGGTGTAGTGATGGATATTAAAGGTCTGTTTTCTTGTGTGGATCATCTCACTGCAAGAGTACAAAATATTCAAGACATTGTGATTCAGAAATCTATGTTAGAACCTAGAATTCCTATTCCTGACTTATTTTCTGGAGATAGAGCTAAGTTTCTGAATTTCAAAAATAATTGTAAACTGTTTCTGGCTTTGAAACCCCGCTCCTCTGGTGACCCAGTTCAACAAGTTAAGATCATTATTTCTTTATTACGTGGTGACCCTCAAGACTGGGCATTTTCCCTTGCGCCAGGAGATCCTGCATTATGCGATATTGATGCGTTTTTTCTGGCGCTCGGATTGCTTTGTGATGAACCTAATTCAGTGGATCAGGCAGAGAAAAATTTGCTGGCTCTGTGTCAGGGTCAGGATGAGGTAGAGATATATTGTCAGAAGTTTAGGAAGTGGTCTGTGCTCACTCAATGGAATGAATGTGCGCTGGCAGCAATTTTCAGAAAGGGTCTCTCTGAAGCCCTTAAGGATGTCATGGTGGGATTTTCTATGCCTGCTGGTCTGAATGAGTCTATGTCTTTGGCCATTCAGATCGATCGCTTACGTGAGCGTAAAAATGTGCACCATTTGGCGGTATTATCTGAGCATAAACCTGAGCCTATGCAATGTGATAGGACTTTGACCAGAGCTGAACGGCAAGAACACAGACGTCGGAATGGGCTGTGTTTCTACTGTGGTGATTCCACTCATGCTATCTCCGATTGTCCTAAGCGCACTAAGCGGTTCGCTAGGTCTGCCACCATTGGTACGGTACAGTCGAAATTTCTTTTGTCCGTTACTTTGATCTGCTCTTTGTCATCCTATTCTGTCATGGCATTTGTGGATTCAGGCGCTGCCCTGAATTTGATGGACTTGGACTTTGCTAGGCGCTGTGGGTTTTTCTTGGAGCCTTTGCAGTATCCTATTCCATTGAGAGGAATTGATGCTACGCCTTTGGCCAAGAATAAGCCTCAGTACTGGACCCAACTGACCATGTGCATGGTTCCTGCGCATCAGGAGGATATTCGCTTTTTGGTGTTGCATAATCTGCATGATGTGGTCGTGTTGGGGTTGCCATGGCTACAAGTCCATAACCCAGTATTGGATTGGAAATCTATGTCTGTGTCCAGCTGGGGTTGTCAGGGGGTACATGGTGATGTTCCAGTTCTGTCTATTTCATCATCCACCCCTTCTGAGGTCCCAGAGTTCTTGTCGGATTACCGGGATGTATTTGATGAGCCCAAGTCCAGTGCCCTACCTCCGCATAGGGATTGCGATTGTGGTATCGATTTGATTCCTGGTAGTAATTTTCCTAAGGGTCGACTGTTTAATTTGTCTGTGCCTGAGCACGCCGCTATGCTGAGTTACGTAAAGGAATCCTTGGAGAAGGGTCATATTCGCCCGTCATCGTCGCCATTGGGAGCAGGGTTCTTTTTTGTGGCCAAGAAGGATGGTTCGTTGAGACCTTGTATTGATTACCGCCTTCTAAATAAAATCACAGTCAAATTTCAGTACCCCTTGCCGCTGCCTGATTTGTTTGCTCGGATTAAGGGGGCTAGTTGTTTCACCAAGATAGATCTTCGTGGTGCGTATAATCTTGTGCGTATTAAGCAGGGCGATGAATGGAAAACAGCATTTAATACGCCCGAGGGCCATTTTGAGTACCTGGTTATGCCATTCGGGCTTTCCAATGCTCCATTAGTATTTCAGTCCTTTATGCATGACATCTTCCGAGAGTACCTGGATAAATTCCTGATTGTATACTTGGATGATATTTTGGTCTTCTCGGATGATTGGGAGTCTCACGTGAAGCAGGTTAGAATGGTGTTCCAGGTCCTGCGTGCGAATTCTTTGTTTGTGAAGGGGTCAAAGTGTCTCTTTGGTGTTCAGAAGGTTTCATTTTTGGGTTTCATTTTTTCTCCTTCTACTATCGAGATGGACCCTGTTAAAGTTCAGGCCATTTATGATTGGACTCAGCCGACATCTCTGAAGAGTCTGCAAAAGTTCCTGGGCTTTGCTAATTTCTATCGTCGCTTCATCAATAATTTTTCTAGTATTGCTAAACCGTTGACTGATTTAACCAAGAAGGGTGCTGATGTGGTCAATTGGTCTTCTGCTGCTGTGGAAGCTTTTCAGGAGTTGAAGCGTCGTTTTTCTTCTGCCCCTGCGTTGTGCCAGCCAGATGTTTCGCTCCCGTTCCAGGTCGAGGTTGATGCTTCTGAGATTGGAGCAGGGGCTGTTTTGTCGCAAAGAAGTTCTGATGGCTCGGTGATGAAACCATGTGCCTTCTTTTCCAGGAAGTTTTCGCCTGCTGAGCGTAATTATGATGTTGGCAATCGAGAGTTGCTGGCCATGAAGTGGGCATTCGAGGAGTGGCGTCATTGGCTTGAAGGAGCTAAGCATCGCGTGGTGGTCTTGACTGATCACAAGAACTTGACTTATCTCGAGTCTGCCAAACGGTTGAATCCTAGACAGGCTCGTTGGTCGCTGTTTTTCTCCCGTTTTGGCTTTGTGGTTTCGTACCTTCCGGGCTCTAAGAATGTGAAGGCGGATGCCCTGTCTAGGAGTTTTGTGCCCGACTCTCCGGGTTTGCCTGAGCCGGCGGGTATTCTCAAAGAGGGGGTAATTTTGTCTGCCATCTCCCCTGATTTGCGGCGGGTGCTACAAAAATTTCAGGCGAATAGACCTGACCGTTGCCCAGCGGGGAAACTGTTTGTCCCTGATAAATGGACGAGTAGAGTTATCTCTGAGGTTCATTGTTCGGTGTTGGCTGGTCATCCTGGAATCTTTGGTACCAGAGATTTGGTGGCTAGATCCTTTTGGTGGTCATCTCTGTCGCGGGATGTGCGTTCGTTTGTGCAGTCCTGTGGGATTTGTGCTCGGGCTAAGCCCTGCTGATCTCGTGCCAGTGGGTTGCTTTTGCCCTTGCCGGTCCCGAAGAGGCCCTGGACACATATCTCTATGGATTTTATTTCGGATCTCCCAGTCTCTCAAGATGTCGGTCATTTGGGTGGTTTGTGATCGCTTCTCTAAGATGGTCCATTTTGTACTCTTGTCTAAATTGCCTTCCTCCTCTGATTTGGTGCCATTGTTTTTCCAGCATGTGGTTCGTTTACATGGCATTCCGGAGAACATCTTTTCTGACAGAGGTTCCCAGTTTGTTTCGAGGTTTTGGCGAGCCTTTTGTGCTAGGATGGGCATTGATTTGTCTTTTTCCTCGGCTTTCCATCCTCAGACAAATGGCCAGACTGAACGAACCAATCAAACCTTGGAAACATATCTGAGATGTTTTGTTTCTGCTGATCAGGATGATTGGGTGTCCTTTTTGCCTTTGGCTGAGTTCGCCCTTAATAATCGGGCCAGCTCGGCTACTTTGGTTTCGCCGTTTTTCTGCAATTCTGGTTTCCATCCTCGTTTCTCTTCAGGGCAGGTTGAGTCTTCGGACTGTCCTGGTGTGGATACTGTGGTGGATAGGTTGCAGCAGATTTGGACTCATGTAGTGGACAATTTGACATTGTCCCAGGAGAAGGCTCAACGTTTCGCTAACCGCAGGCGCTGTGTGGGTCCCCGACTTCGTGTTGGGGATTTGGTTTGGTTGTCGTCTCGTTATATTCCTATGAAAGTTTCCTCTCCTAAGTTTAAGCCTCGTTTCATTGGTCCGTATAGGATTTCTGAGGTTCTTAATCCTGTGTCTTTTCGTTTGACCCTTCCAGCTTCTTTTTCCATCCATAATGTATTCCATAGGTCATTGTTGCGGACATACGTGGCACCTGTGGTTCCATCCGTTGATCCTCCTGCCCCGGTTTTGGTTGAGGGGGAGTTGGAGTATATAGTGGAGAAGATTTTGGATTCTCGTATTTCGAGACGGAAACTCCAGTACCTGGTTAAGTGGAAGGGTTATGGTCAGGAAGATAATTCCTGGGTCTTTGCCTCTGATGTTCATGCTGCCGATCTGGTTCGTGCCTTTCATTTGGCTCATCCTGGTCGGCCTGGGGGCTCTGGTGAGGGTTTGGTTACCCCTCCTCAAGGGGGGGGTACTGTTGTGAATTCTGTGGTCAAGCTCCCTCCTGTGGTCATGAGTGGTACTTCGGCTTGTTCTGTCTATGAGCTTCCTCTGGTGGATGTGAGTGGGGCTGCGGCTTCTGAGTTTCCTTCCTCAGGTGACGAGGTTAAGTCGTTAGGTGCTGCTCTATTTAACTCCACCTAGTTCTTTGTTCCTTGTCTCCAGTCAATGTTCCAGTATTGGTCTTGCTCTCTCCTGGATCGTTCTTGTGGCCTATCTTCACTGCATAAGCTAAGTTCTGCTTGTGTTTCTTGGTTTGCTATTTTTTCTGTCCAGCTTGCTATTTTGGTTTGTCTTGCTTGCTGGAAGCTCTGGGACGCAGAGGAAGCACCTCCGTACCGTTAGTTGGTGCGGAGGGTCTTTTTGCGCCCTCTGCGTGGTTGTTTGTAGGTTTTTGTGCTGACCGCAAAGCTATCTTTCCTATCCTCGGTCTATTCAGTAAGTTGGGCCTCACTTTGCTAAAATCTATTTCATCTCTGTGTTTGTATTTTCATCTTTACTCAGTCATTATATGTGGGGGGCTGCCTTTTCCTTTGGGGAATTTCTCTGAGGCAAGGTAGGCTTATTTTTCTATCTTCAGGGCTAGCTAGTTTCTCAGGCTGTGCCCGAGGCGCCTAGGTCTGGTCAGGAGCGCTCCACGGCTACCTCTAGTGTGGTGTGATAGGATTAGGGATTGCGGTCAGCAGAGTTCCCACGTCTCAGAGCTCGTCCTATGTTATTAGTAACTATCAGGTCACTTTGTGTGCTCTTAACCACCAGGTCCATTGTGTTTCTAAACCACCAGTTCATAACAGTATACCCTTCCTTCTTCATGTGTTGCTCCCTTCCGCATCCAGCATTCCTTCTTGTCCTTTTGGGGCTTACTCTTGCATCTTCTTGAGCAGATCCCAGGACGTCATCTGGTCAGGTTTCTCGTCTTCAGTCGTCATGTAGTAGCCGTCCGGCTCTACGACCTCTCCCACTTCTCCATATTGTCTTCCTTAGGCTGCTTCTTTGGCTTCCATATCCGCCATGTTATTACCCGTGCCACTACTGTGTTCAATTTTCCATGTGCTTTGACTTTTAGTACTGCCACCATTTTTGGAAGTTGGAGTGCATCCAGCAGGTCCTTGATGGCTCCATGATGCTTCACGGCTGTTCCGCTTGCTGTGATGAAGTCCCTTGCAGCCCAGATGGGTCCAAAGTCATGTGCTATGCCATGTGAGTACCTTGAATCGGTGTATATGTTCGCAGTTTTGCCTTCTGCAATCTGGCAGACCTTCGTTAGCGCGATCAGTTCTGCTTCCTGGGCTCACAGACTAGGTGGCAGACTTCTGGACCACAGGATCTCCTGATTGCTGGTCACTGCACATCCCGTGTGGAATCTTCCTCCATCATCTGCAAATCTGGAGCCATCCACATAGAGGATCAACTCTGCGTTGGTCAGTTGCTCTTCTGCCACCTTGGGTAGTCCTGCTGTTTCCTGTTGCATGATGCTGAAGCAATCATGGTCGTCCGTCCGGAGCAAATCCAGGTCCCTACGGAAGGTATCATGCAGATTTTGATCAGAATTTTGATCTGAGGGTCCATATCTGTATCCCCCCTTGCGAGTGGGAGTAGAGTGGACGGGTTGAGGACTGTGCATCTGGAGATGGTGACATTGTCGGGAAGGAGTAGAGGGCACTGGAGGCAAAAATGCCAGCCTGAGATGTTTTGGCTGGGTTTGGTTGAGGATCGCTGAAATGTCATGCGGAACCAGGATTTCCAATGGATATCCAAGAATGATGTCAGCAGTCCTGTCCAGGAGGGCATGTGCTGCAAATGTTGCTCTCATGCAGGAGGGGGCTCCCCTTGCAACTGGATCGAGGTGAGCTGAAAAGTAGCCTAAAGGTCTTTGCTTTTCCCCCTGAAGCTGCGTCAGGACTCCAGTAGCAAGGCCTTCTTTTTCCATCAGGTAGAGACGGAATGGCTTCTCGTAGTCAGGTAGGCCTAGTGCTGGTGCTGAGACTACAGAGCCTTTTAACCTCTTGAACGAGCTGAAGGCTGCATCTGTCAGGAGGAACGGGGTTACGTTGACGCAATCATACAGAGGCTGCATAAGGACTGAGGCATCAGGGATCCAGGCTCTGCAATACGAAACTAGACCAAGGAAGGCCTGTAGCGCCTTTGGAGTTGTTGGAGGAACCGTCCTCTCCACTGTGGTCTTCCGGTTATCTGTGAGATGTTTCGTCTGGTGAGCAATACAGTGTCCCTGGAACATAACTTGCTTCAGACACCACTGAACGTTGTTCTTTGAGACCTTGCAGTGCTGCTCCGCCAGGTAGAGTAGGAGAGACGAGAAATGGGCTTTACACGTGTCAGTCAACTGCACAAAGGAGTAGATTGTCCACGTATTTTAGCAGGGTTATTTCTGCATGTTCTGTGACCCAGTTGGTGAGGACTGTGGACATTTCTTTGGTGAACTGTGAAGGGCTGTTCTGGGCCCGCTGTGACATCACTGTCCATGTGTGCTGTGCCCCCTGGTGTGTTAAGGCAAACAGGTACTGGTCATCTGAATGAAGGGGAACACTGAAGAAAGCATTAGACAGGTCGATCACTGTGAACACGTTTGCTGTAGAAGGTACATTTGAGAGCAGAGTGTGCAGATTCGGCACAATTGGAGTTTCATACACTGTGGTGTCATTCACAGGTCTTAGGTTATGTACCATTCTGAACTTGGCTGGCTCTCCTTTTACAGTCTTTTTCTTGACAGGGAAAAGCGGGGTATTGCAAGGAGACGTGCAGGGGATAACGACCCCTATTTCCAGGAACACCTTCAATTGGTCTGAGACGGCTTGACTCCGGGCGATGGACAGGGATACTGGGCCTTACGAGGATATGGAGTGCCTGGCTTGAGTGATACCCGCACTGGGGCAACTTGAGGTTTTCCCACGTCCTGGGGTCCCTTAGACCATAGACTTTCTGGTACTATGTCCACTGCAGGTGGTTGGGCATTTAGGAAATAGCGACCACAATATTGTGCAGTTTCACCTGTCTTTCACTAGGGGGACTTGTCAGGGAGTCACAAAAACATTGAACTTTAGGAAGGCAAAGTTTGAACAGCTTAGAGATGCCCTTAATCTGGTAGACTGGGACAATATCCTCAGAACTAATAATACAGATAATAAATGGGAAATGTTTAAGAACATCCTAAATAGGCAGTGTAAGCGGTTTATACCTTGTGGGAATAAAAGGACTAGAAATAGGAAAAACCCAATGTGGCTAAACAAAGAAGTAAGACAGGCAATTAACAGTAAAAAGAAAGCATTTGCACTACTAAAGCAGGATGGCACCATTGAAGCTCTAAAAAACTATAGGGAGAAAAATACTTTATCTAAAAAACTAATTAAAGCTGCCAAAAAGGAAACAGAGAAGCACATTGCTAAGGAGAGTAAAACTAATCCCAAACTGTTCTTCAACTATATCAATAGTAAAAGAATAAAAACTGAAAATGTAGGCCCCTTAAAAAATAGTGAGGAAAGAATGGTTGTAGATGACGAGGAAAAAGCTAACATATTAAACACCTTCTTCTCCACGGTATTCACAGTGGAAAATGAAATGCTAGGTGAAATCCCAAGAAACAATGAAAACCCTATATTAAGGGTCACCAATCTAACCCAAGAAGAGGTGCGAAACCGGCTAAATAAGATTAAAATAGATAAATCTCCGGGTCCGGATGGCATACACCCACGAGTACTAAGAGAACTAAGTAATGTAATAGATAAACCATTATTTCTTATTTTTAGTGACTCTATAGCGACAGGGTCTGTTCCGCAGGACTGGCGCATAGCAAATGTGGTGCCAATATTCAAAAAGGGCTCTAAAAGTGAACCTGGAAATTATAGGCCAGTAAGTCTAACCTCTATTGTTGGTAAAATATTTGAAGGGTTTCTGAGGGATGTTATTCTGGATTATCTCAATGAGAATAACTGTTTAACTCCATATCAGCATGGGTTTATGAGAAATCGCTCCTGTCAAACCAATCTAATCAGTTTTTATGAAGAGGTAAGCTATAGGCTGGACCACGGTGAGTCATTGGACCTGGTATATCTCGATTTTTCCAAAGCGTTTGATACCGTGCCGCACAAGAGGTTGGTACACAAAATGAGAATGCTTGGTCTGGGGGAAAATGTGTGTAAATGGGTTAGTAACTGGCTTAGTGATAGAAAGCAGAGGGTGGTTATAAATGGTATAGTCTCTAACTGGGTCGCTGTGACCAGTGGGGTACCGCAGGGGTCAGTATTGGGACCTGTTCTCTTCAACATATTCATTAATGATCTGGTAGAAGGTTTACACAGTAAAATATCGATATTTGCAGATGATACAAAACTATGTAAAGCAGTTAATACAAGAGAAGATAGTATTCTGCTACAGATGGATCTGGATAAGTTGGAAACTTGGGCTGAAAGGTGGCAGATGAGGTTTAACAATGATAAATGTAAGGTTATACACATGGGAAGAGGGAATCAATATCACCATTACACACTGAACGGGAAACCACTGGGTAAATCTGACAGGGAGAAGGACTTGGGGATCCTAGTTAATGATAAACTTACCTGGAGCAGCCAGTGCCAGGCAGCAGCTGCCAAGGCAAACAGGATCATGGGGTGCATTAAAAGAGGTCTGGATACACATGATGAGAGCATTATACTGCCTCTGTACAAATCCCTAGTTAGACCGCACATGGAGTACTGTGTCCAGTTTTGGGCACCGGTGCTCAGGAAGGATATAATGGAACTAGAGAGAGTACAAAGGAGGGCAACAAAATTAATAAAGGGGATGGGAGAACTACAATACCCAGATAGATTAGCGAAATTAGGATTATTTAGTCTAGAAAAAAGACGACTGAGGGGCGATCTAATAACCATGTATAAGTATATAAGGGGACAATACAAATATCTCGCTGAGGATCTGTTTATACCAAGGAAGGTGACGGGCACAAGGGGGCATTCTTTGCGTCTGGAGGAGAGAAGGTTTTTCCACCAACATAGAAGAGGATTCTTTACTGTTAGGGCAGTGAGAATCTGGAATTGCTTGCCTGAGGAGGTGGTGATGGCGAACTCAGTCGAGGGGTTCAAGAGAGGCCTGGATGTCTTCCTGGAGCAGAACAATATTGTATCATACAATTATTAGGTTCTGTAGAAGGACGTAGATCTGGGTATTTATTATAATGGAATATAGGCTGAACTGGATGGACAAATGTCTTTTTTCGGCCTTACTAACTATGTTACTATGTTACTATGTTACTATGTTACTATGTCCAGTACCTCCTTGGGTAGGCCTCTGTCGGTTGTTTGAGGTTCTTGTAGGGCCGCCAGCATGATTCTTCTTGGGTCAGGGATGAAGAAAGTGTCACGGTCCCATCTTCCTGGAACACTGTGGTTGCCTTCAGCTTCTGCAGTAGGTCCGCTCCCAACAGGTTGAGTGGCAGGTCCCTGACACCACAAACTGGGACAAGATAGTGTGTCCTGACTGAGTGCACACGCTCAGAAACTTTGTAAGCTGAGAATGTCTGACTTGACCATCAATGCCCATGCGAGACACAGAGGATTCTGATAGGCAGGTGGGATCGGCGAGTTCCACAGGTCTCATCACACTTCTGGCTGCACCAGTATGCAGAAGAAAAGATCTGACAACACCATCCACTTTAAGGGTAATTTGAGGTATTGGTCCTGCAGATGGGGTTTTGCATGTCAGGAGCGTAGAGTCTTGCGGACCTGGCTTGCTTGCCCCTGTCCTGTGGACGGGGTACTTCACTGCTTTCTGTACTTCTTCCTTGACCTGTTTCTCTGGACCAACTCTTGGCTTGCATGGGGGCTCTGCACTGATTCCGGAAATGGCCAAACTTGCCACAGTTGTAACACTTGACACTTCTTCTGTCTTTGTAGGGTGGTTGCGCTTCCAGGTCAGTGGTCACCATGAGAGGGGCTGTCTTCTGCACTCCTGGTTGGGACTCAATCCCTTTGGCTATTGTGGACAACGGCATGATGGGCACTGTAGCGGCAGCGGGGTCCGGCCTGCTGATTGAAGCTGCGGGGCCTGGTGGTGAAATGGGGCCTACAGGTGCGTCCGTGGCGAGGCCGGGGGGTGCCATGAGACCGGCGACTGCATCCAACCCGAGGTTTTGGGGCATTACAGGGGCTGTGGCTGCATCTGCCACTTCTTCCCTCTGGTCTGACATAGCTTCTCCCCTTTGCTAACCTTATTGAGGTCAGTGTCTCTTCTCCGGAGTCTGCAGCAGTTTTTCCGGTGTGACGCTCGGCACTTTGCAGCGTCTTCACTTCTGGCTCCTCTTCTGGTGTTCTCCGCAGCGCGGCACCCGTTTTCTTCTTCACACTCTTTGTGGCCCTATGATGGCGGCAGTTTTGGCGACAATTGGCAATAAACAGTCTCCTAGGTGCACATGACCCGTTTTGATGGGTCAGTCCACTGCTATTGACCTGTTCTCGGGCCTAGCCACTATCAGTAGTTTCCTGATTGGCTGTCTCAGTCCATGCACAAAGGCCTGTGCCAACATTTGTGTGTGTATCTGGTCATGAATGGTGAAGCCCAAGTCTTGGAATACTTGCATTACTCTGCCATCAAACTTCTTTACAGACTGTCTTGTCTTGGCTCATGTCATGTAAGCTGAGCTACCAATCTGCCTTTGTCCCACTCTCTGAGCTCTTCAATTAGCTGTGGCCCTGACTCCCAAGCGTGTACATCTAATTCTGCTGGAAGTTTGAATTGTTCCTTCATGATTGGCCAGAGTGCATCACTGCTTTTATTTCCATTTATGGCCCAGAGATCATTCCAGGTGGCTGCATATATTCGCTGGTTCTGCTACATTCTTCGGTAAAATGGCATGGGATGCATCGCTGGGTCTGGAAGATTGTCACCCGACTTGGGGTGAAGTGCACATAGTGTAATGGTGGTGCCTCTATCTGCCCCTGCATTCTTGGTGCCTGTGGGTTTCTTTTCCTAGTACTGGGCAGCATGTATGATGTTCCCTCCTCATCTTCATCAGAGGAATAGTTGTGATAGTGTGTGCTGGGGTCATACACTGGCTGATTTTTGGACTTAGAATTTGCCTTTTTGTGTGAGGGTGTCTCCCCCCTTGCTGAAGCATAGGCTTATAGTTCTATGTTGGTGTGAATGTAGGCAGCTCTGACCGGTGCTGAAGTTGTACATTATCAGCAGCTGGTGATGTCAGTCCTCCCCCTCTGCACCCAGGGCTGAGCTCTCTGCTGCCTGGTGTGTCTGGGGGAGGTGAGGAGTGAGAAAAAGGAACAGAAGGAGGAGAAGATCGGAGGAGAGAAGGAGGAGTGGAGAAGAAGGGAAAGGAGGAGTAGAGAGGTGTGGAGATGGATGTGGAGAAGAGCAGGAGGAGATAGTTGTGGTGGTGTGAAGGAGGAGAGCAAAAGGGTGAGTGGAGAAGGAGGAGTAGAGAGGAAGGTGTGGAGAAAGAGGAGAGGAAAGGAGAGAGAGAGAGAGAGAGTGACAGAGAAAGAGGAGGATAGAGAAGAGAATTCCTCCCCTCTCTGTGCAGTCTGAAAGGGCATGGTTGGAACAATGACGCCTTCTCCCTGTAGGGAGGGACAGGGCGCACCACATACTGTGCAAAAACTCCCTATACCATAGATTCTGTTGAGAGCAGACTGCACATGCAAAATGTATGGGGAGGCGCTGATGTCTTAATACCTTTCCCCATTTGATACACATAAAAATCACTTCTTGGTTTGCTCACATATCTTTCTGTACCACTTAAACGATGTAAGCTCTGCTGCTACTTTATACCATGTATGAGTATTCAGCAATTTAGCATCAGCTAACTTCCCTTGTTTTTCCTTTCTACATCATGCCATTCCGCAGCTTGAATTCTGCCATTCTTATGAATTTCACATACTTTATACCTTCTAAAATTCTTCACATACTTAACACCTTCGTGTTCTGCCACTATCTGGGGGGCCATTTTCTCTTCAGGAAATAAAAGACCCTCCTGTTGCTTGGCCACCTTATTCCCCATGGCAAAAACAAAAAGGAAAAACAAAAAGGAAAAAAAAAACAACAAAAAAATTCAAAAAGATTGGTATATAAAAACACAAAAATACAAAAAGAAAAGAAAACCTTCAAAAAGTTGGTACAAGAAGTTGACACCAAAAGAAAAGAAAACTATCAAAAACTTAATACACAACCAAAAACTTAAAATTTTGATACAGAAAGAAAAACTTTAAAAAGTAAAAAGACAGAAGGAAAAACTACAGAGTAAAAAGTTAAAACGGCTTTTTTTCCCCTGTGCTCAAACGCAGTCAGACACACACTTCCCTTTTTCTTATGCTGCTGTATCGAAAGTCACCAAAATCACGTATCTGAAAACAAGTATGTCACAGCAAAAGTGATAGATACCATTTAGTTTCACTTCTTCAAAAATTGCTACACTGTAGCACTACTCAGAATGCAGAAACAGGAAACTTTGCAAAAACAGATGTGAAAGTGTGATTTACAATGGATATATATTTGCTAGCAGCAGAAGGGGAAGTTCGGAAAAGAAAAAAAACTTCCCTTTACAATTGTATGCACTTACAACTGTTATCTCTTAAAGCCGCAATGCATGACATGGACAAAAACAGATACAGACGTCCGGGAGAACCGATGCCCTTTTTATTATTCTGTGACACGTGCACGTTACTCTGGGAACAGTCTACTGCCAATTGCACTGGGCACACCTGTGCCCGGGCCGCCTGAGTGAGAAACACAAGCAGGAAATCTACCACCCTGGTCCGGTCGTCCTAACTGGCTCGCCGGCACTACAGGAATCTGCAGTAGCCCTCTAAGTTAGCACTACCCGAGAATGGAGCCTGGAACTACCTGCCCCGGGACTACCTGTCCCTCCAATGCATAGGAATCCTGCAATAATTTATCGAGCGATTTGACCTCCTGCGGTCTGTTACCCAGCAACCACAAACAAAACAGTCACCGTTCCAACTGTCTCCCGGATCTTACACACAGAACACATACACGGCTCACAGCAGACACTTTGACTTATATCCCAGGGTTTGGATACGGGCTTGGACTTTTTACACTACCTGGGAATGCGGTGGTGACCACACCTGACCGGCAAGAGGTATAGACCCGGACTGAGCACAGGGGACTTTCAGGTAAGATAACATTTTCTTACCTTACTTATGGAGCTGCGCAGTCTTTGTCCCGTGAGCCAAGGCCGTGGCCAACACCTCCGTCTCTCCGGTCAGCAGGGTCCCCGTGCATTTCGTCCATTGCCCCGCGAGCAGGCGCCAGATGTTATGGAAATTTGGTTTGGATAAATCTATCCCTGTGTGTGCTGCGGCCGTTCCCAATAAGATTGAGTGTTTTGAGCGCTCATCAAGAATGGACTGTACACCATTGTGACAGAAAAACATTCCATCAATACTGATGATTTATTGTACATACATAGTTTTATAATTGCATATGGAAAGGAGGTGGTTAGGGGTGGTTAGTTAATTACCATATTGTCTAGCTCCTCTGTTATTGGTTATCTAAATATAAATGGAATGCTGTGATTAATGCACATATGGATGCTGATTAAGCCACTAAAATGTAGCTCTCTGCATCTAGGACAAAGTTGGGACATCTGATCATCACTTAATACATCTGGTGCTGTTCCGCTTTTTGGGTGTCTGAAAAGTACCGAGGAACCATCTGGCCTAGCTCATATGGTCAAGTTGAGCAATTGATTAAAAACTAGCTGAGTATATAGATATATTTGCCTTTATATGAGTATATATGATTATAAAGGAGTATACATGCAAGTGAGATCTAAATTATATATATATATATATATATATATATATATATATATATATATATATATATATATATATATATATATATATATATATATATATATATTTTTTTTTTTCCCATCAGTATGATGTACTTCGGGTCCTCGTATCATTGTGATTGGGTACTGTAGGGAGCATTATAGTGGGGGCTCCTGGCTGATGACACCTGACCTCGGGGGTGTATGATGTACTTCGGGTCCTCGTATCATTGTGATTGGGTACTGTAGGGAGCATTATAGTGGGGACTCCTGGCTGATCACACCTGACCTCGGGGGTATATGATGTACTTCGGGTCCTCGTATCATTGTGATTGGGTTCTGTAGGGAGCATTATAGTGGGGGACTCCTGGCTGATCACACCTGACCTCGGGGGTGTATGATGTACTTTGTGTCCTCGTATCATTGTGATTGGGTTCTGTAGGGAGCATTATAGTGGGGGCGCCTGGCTGATCACACCTGACCTTGGGGGTGTATGATGTACTTCGGGTCCTGTTATCATTGTGGTTGGGTACTGTAGGCAGCATTACTAATGCGGGGCTCCTGGCTGATCACACCTGACCTCGGGGGTGTATGATGTACTTTGGGTCTTGGCATCATTGTGATTGGGTACTGTAGGCAGCATTACTAATGGGGGGCTCCTGGCTGATCACGCCTGACCATGGGGGTGTATGATGTTCTTCGGGTCCTGGTGTCATTGTGATTGGGTACTGTAGGGAGCATTATAGTGGGGGGCTCCTGGTTGGTCACACCTGACCTCAGGGGTGAATGATGTACTTCAGGACCTGGTATTATTGTGGTTAGGTACTGTAGGGAGCATTATAGTGGGGGCTCCTGGTTGGTCACACCTGACCTCAGGGGTGAATGATGTACTTCAGGACCTGGTATCATTGTGGTTAGGTACTGTAGGGAGCATTACTAATGGAAGGGTTCCTGGCTGATGACCCCTGACCTCGGAGGTGCATGATGTACTTCGGGTCCTCTTATCATTGTGGTTGGGTACTGTAGGCAGCATTACTAATGCGGGGCTCCTGGCTGATCACACCTGACCTCGGGGGTGTATGATGTACTTTGGGTCTTGGCATCATTGTGATTGGGTACTGTAGGCAGCATTACTAATGGGGGGCTCCTGGCTGATCACGCCTGACCATGGGGGTGTATGATGTTCTTCGGGTCCTGGTGTCATTGTGATTGGGTACTGTAGGGAGCATTATAGTGGGGGGCTCCTGGTTGGTCACACCTGACCTCAGGGGTGAATGATGTACTTCAGGACCTGGTATTATTGTGGTTAGGTACTGTAGGGAGCATTATAGTGGGGGCTCCTGGTTGGTCACACCTGACCTCAGGGGTGAATGATGTACTTCAGGACCTGGTATCATTGTGGTTAGGTACTGTAGGGAGCATTACTAATGGAAGGGTTCCTGGCTGATGACCCCTGACCTCGGAGGTGCATGATGTACTTCGGGTCCTCTTATCATTGTGGTTGGGTACTGTAGACAGCATTACTAATGGGGGGCTCCTGGCTGATCACGCCTGACCATGGGGGTGTATGATGTTCTTCGGGTCCTGGTGTCATTGTGATTGGGTACTGTAGGGAGCATTATAGTGGGGGGCTCCTGGCTGATCACACCTGACCTTGGGGGTGTTTGATGTACTTGGGGTCTTGGTGTCATTGTGATTGGGTACTGTAGGCAGCATTACTAATGGGGGGGCTCCTGGCTGATCACGCCTGACCATGGGGGTGTATGATGTTCTTCGGGTCTTGGTGTCATTGTGATTGGGTACTGTAGGGAGCATTATAGTGGGGGGCTCCTGGCTGATCACACCTGACCTCGGGGGTGTATAATGTACTTCGGGTCCTCGTATCATTGTGATTGGGTACTGTAGGGAGCATTATAGTGGGGGGCTCCTGGTTGATCACACCTGACCTCAGGAGTGAATGATGTACTTCAGGTCCTGGTATCATTGTGATTGGGTACTGTAGGGAGCAATTATAGTGGGGGGCTCCTGGTTGATCACACCTGACCTCAGGAGTGAATGATGTACTTCAGGTCCTGGTATCATTGTGGTTGGGTACTGAAGGGAGCATTATAGTGGGGGCTCCTGGTTGGTCACACCTGACCTCAGGAGTGAATGATGTACTTCAGGACCTGGTATCATTGTGGTTAGGTACTGTAGGGAGCATTACTAATGGAAGGGTTCCTGGCTGATGACCCCTGACCTCGGAGGTGTATGATGTACTTCGGGTCCTCGTATCATTGTGGTTGAGTACTGTAGGGAGCAGTACTAATGGGGGTACTCCTGGCTGATCACGCCTGACCTTGGGGCTGTATGATGTACTTCGGGTCCTTATGTCATTGTGTTTGGATACTATAGGAAGCATCACTCTGGGGGGCTCCTGGCTTGGTTACCCATGATCTCGGGGGTGTATACTATGCATGCACCCATCCACACACAAGATTGTTCCCCTGATTTACCTTGACACCTCACGTAATCACCGTAGATTAACATGGTACAAGTTACCATCTGTAGAAGCTCGATATCCAGAACTAGTGGAAGATTTGCTAAAACTGTATTTGCTCATTTGGTTAGATTTCTTGTATATTTCTGTGGAGTAAACGTCACCCCTCTTATCCCCCTGCCTTGTGTCTCCTACCATTTGTAGAAACATCCCAGTCCACCAGTTCACCTTTGCTACAAGGTCAGTACAGGTCGTGCCCCTGTTTTGTGTCTTCCCATTGTTTGTGCTCTGAGTGTGAGCTGTGGAGAACTGTGTTCCTCTGTGAGGTGGTTACTAATTGTAGGTTTCTGCCCCTCATACAAAGCCTGCTCATGTGACTGCCACACATGCACCCATCCTTCATCTCTGCTGCTTTTCATGCTGTCTTGTTCTCTGCTCATAGTCCTGTTTACTGCCCCTTCTTTTCTAACTTTTGTTTGCTCGTCTTCCAGTCTGATGGCCCAGTTCAGGACTTGTCCATTCTTCCAGAGTGCTCGGGACTCTCGTCTGAGCTTCCAGGGTGCTCGGGACTCTCGTCTGAGCTTCCAGAGTACTCGGGACTCTCGTCTGAGCTTCCAGGGTGCTCGGGACTCTCGTCTGAGCTTCCAGGGTGCTCGGGACTCTCGTCTGAGCTTCCAGGGTGCTCGGGACTCTCGTCTGAGCTTCCAGGGTGCTCGGGACTCTCGTCTGAGCTTCCAGGGTGCTCGGGACTCTCGTCTGAGCTTCCAGAGTGCTTGGGACTCTCGTCTGAGCTTCCAGAGTGCTCGGGACTCTCGTCTGAGCTTCCAGAGTGCTCGGGACTCTCGTCTGAGCTTCCAGAGTGCTCGGGACTCTCGTCTGAGCTTCCAGAGTGCTCGGGACTCTCGTCTGAGCTTCCAGGGTGCTCGGGACTCTCGTCTGAGCTTCCAGGGTGCTCGGGACTCTCGTCTGAGCTTCCAGGGTGCTCGGGACTCTCGTCTGAGCTTCCAGGGTGCTCGGGACTCTCGTCTGAGCTTCCAGAGTGCTCGGGACTCTCGTCTGAGCTTCCAGAGTGCTCGGGACTCTCGTCTGAGCTTCCAGAGTGCTCGGGACTCTCGTCTGAGCTTCCAGAGTGCTCGGGACTCTCGTCTGAGCTTCCAGAGTGCTCGGGACTCTCGTCTGAGCTTCCAGAGTGCTCGGGACTCTCGTCTGAGCTTCCAGAGTGCTCGGGACTCTCGTCTGAGCTTCCAGGGTGCTCGGGACTCTCGTCTGAGCTTCCAGAGTGCTCGGGACTCTCGTCTGAGCTTCCACGGTGCTCGGGACTCTCGTCTGAGCTTCCAGGGTGCTCGGGACTCTCGTCTGAGCTTCCAGGGTGCTCGGGACTCTCGTCTGAGCTTCCAGGGTGCTCGGGACTCTCGTCTGAGCTTCCAGAGTGCTCGGGACTCTCGTCTGAGCTTCCAGGGTGCTCGGGACTCTCGTCTGAGCTTCCAGGGTGCTCGGGACTCTCGTCTGAGCTTCCAGAGTGCTCGGGACTCTAGTCTGAGCTTCCAGAGTGCTCGGGACTCTAGTCTGAGCTTCCAGGGTGCTCGGGACTCTCGTCTGAGCTTCCAGGGTGCTCGGGACTCTCGTCTGAGCTTCCAGGGTGCTCGGTAACTTCTTCCTGAAGCCTTTAATCTTGTGTTGGACAGGGATAGCACATTTCTTTCTGTCCATCTGTACACAGCCTGATTGATATGGTCCTGAAGCCATTGGGAGCTGAGGAATTTTGTCAGTGAAGTTGTGTAGCGAGTGTCTGGCTATTTTTTATGGGCAATTTTGTTACCCTAATAAACAATGTTTTAGATTTTTAGAAGAAAGCAGAGCTGCTTTGACCCCCCCTAAAGGTTAGTATACCATTATGCTACTGCTCCCCTGGCTTCCTGCCTAGCTGCTCTCCCGCTTCTAATACTGATAACACGATAACTCTCCACAATTTGCTGGTTATTAATATAGTGGAGTTTAGGGTACACCCTGATGAGTAGGAGCCAGGGGTCATGGCATCCTTACTTTCTCTGTATTTCGGTGGTCTGATTACCAGCTGCAGCTGTGGAACAACCTGCATTAGGCTTCTCTTGTCCTCGGCCTCTCTGGATATACACGTGTACTGCATCCTCAGCAAATTTCAGCTCACACTATGCCCATGTGTCCTCCTGCTTGACTGGTCACTACAACTTGGCCACACCTAAGAGGAATGCATGGCATCTGATCTGTGTGCCACCTACTCGAATCTCCATGTTAAGCTTTATCTAAGCTGTGTGATGCATCCAGATCCTTCTGCTCTGGAATTAATAAATAGCACAGTGCCTCACACATACATACACATGTGTACAGAGTCTTTTCTGCTCAGATATCTCTCACCCTGATCTTCTCTGCTCAGACATCTCTCACCCTGATCTTCTCTGCTTAGACATCTCTCACCCTGATCTTCTCTGCTCAGACATCTCTCACCCTGATCTTATCTGCTCAGACATCTCTCACCCTGATCTTCTCTGCTCAGACATCTCTCACCCTGATCTTCTCTGCTTAGACTAGTCTCACCCTGATCTTCTCTGCTTAGACTAGTCTCACCCTGATCTTCTCTGCTCAGACTAGTCTCACCCTGATCTTCTCTGCTCAGACATCTCTCACCCTGATCTTATCTGCTCAGACTAGTCTCACCCTGATCTTCTCTGCTCAGATATCTCTCACCCTGATCTTCTCTGCTCAGGCTAGTCTCACCCTGATCTTCTCTGCTCAGATATTTCTCACCCTGATCTTCTCTGCTCAGGCTAGTCTCACCCTGATCTTCTCTGCTCAGACTAGTCTCACCCTGATCTTCTCTGCTCAGGCTAGTCTCACCCTGATCTTCTCTGCTCAGATATCTCTCACCCTGATCTTCTCTGCTCAGGCTAGTCTCACCCTGATCTTCTCTGCTCAGATATTTCTCACCCTGATCTTCTCTGCTTAGACTAGTCTCACCCTGATCTTCTCTGCTCAGACTAGTCTCACCCTGATCTTCTCTGCTCAGACATCTCTCACCCTGATCTTCTCTGCTCAGACATCTCTCACCCTGATCTTCTCTGCTCAGATATCTCTCACCCTGATCTTCTCTGCTCAGGCTAGTCTCACCCTGATCTTCTCTGCTCAGATATTTCTCACCCTGATCTTCTCTGCTCAGGCTAGTCTCACCCTGATCTTCTCTGCTCAGACTAGTCTCACCCTGATCTTCTCTGCTCAGGCTAGTCTCACCCTGATCTTCTCTGCTCAGATATCTCTCACCCTGATCTTCTCTGCTCAGGCTAGTCTCACCCTGATCTTCTCTGCTCAGATATTTCTCACCCTGATCTTCTCTGCTTAGACTAGTCTCACCCTGATCTTCTCTGCTCAGACTAGTCTCACCCTGATCTTCTCTGCTCAGACATCTCTCACCCTGATCTTCTCTGCTCAGACATCTCTCACCCTGATCTTCTCTGCTCAGATATCTCTCACCCTGATCTTCTCTGCTCAGGCTAGTCTCACCCTGATCTTCTCTGCTCAGATATTTCTCACCCTGATCTTCTCTGCTCAGGCTAGTCTCACCCTGATCTTCTCTGCTCAGACTAGTCTCACCCTGATCTTCTCTGCTCAGGCTAGTCTCACCCTGATCTTCTCTGCTCAGATATCTCTCACCCTGATCTTCTCTGCTCAGACTAGTCTCACCCTGATCTTCTCGGCTCAGACTAGTCTCACCCTGATCTTCTCGGCTCAGACTAGTCTCACCCTGATCTTCTCGGCTCAGACTAGTCTCACCCTGATCTTCTCGGCTCAGACTAGTCTCACCCTGCTCTTCTCGGCTCAGACTAGTCTCACCCTGATCTTCTCTGCTCAGACTAGTCTCACCCTGATCTTCTCGGCTCAGGCTAGTCTCACCCTGATCTTCTCGGCTCAGACTAGTCTCACCCTGATCTTCTCGGCTCAGACTTTCACGCTTTGACATAGAAATCTGTAGTCCAAGAAAAACATCCGTCTTCATGGGTTATTTGTATAAATGTAAAGTTTATTTGGAATAAATGTTACAATTGAAAGAGATTGAGAAAGATTAGATCTAAAGGCGCATATGGGACCCTTATAAATATGTGAGCGGGATCTGTCATGGCTCCAAAGTTGGAGTATTTAAATCAGTTTTCTGGCTCACAGCTGTTGTTTTTGTGCTGTACACCAGCAATAATTAAAGGGAACCTATTACGAGTTTTTTGGCTTATAGACCATGCCCATCACCTTTTATAAGTTGACGTTATCAAGTTCCATCTAGATAGAAGAGGCGGCGTTTGACAAGTGCGGGGCAGCGATGAGCGCCATCTGGATTCCCCATCGGACCAGACCACCCAATTTGCATGCAGCACGGGGCATGAATAAAGCTTTTGGGAAGTATGCATGGGCACCTGCGAGGGCATAAAGGGTTGTAGGAACCCTATGTACATGATTAAAGATGATGGCAGGATTTATAAGGCAGAAAACTGCTGACGGGGTCTCTTTTAAATATTGCAAATATAATCAATTATAAGATTTAAGTATCATTGTCTCAAAAAACTCGGAGACGCCGGCTCACTGTGGGAACATCTCATCTATGGACCATGGCTTTACAGAACAGTCACAAGGGCTGCAGGCTTAGCCTTGGTTTAGCTTAAGGGAAACATGACTTTATAAAGCTGGTATATAGGTGGCCTATAACAAGCAAATGACCATATTGGCGCTTTGATTATTTTCCTTATCAGTCTCAATTGTCTTCTCTGCTCAGACTTCTCTTTATTTCTCTCTTTCTCTTTCTTTCTCATTGCGTGCCCTCCCCTGCTCGGACGTTGCGCGCCCTTCCCTGGGGTGATGCTGTAGGCTCCTGTGACCCATCCCCTCCATTATCAGACTATGGGGTTATGCTCCATGCTCCTGTGACTCATCCCCTCCATTATTAGACTATGGGGTTATGCTCCTGTGACTCATCCCCTCCATTATCAGACTATGGGGTTATGCTCCATGCTCCTGTGACTCATCCCCTTCATTATCAGACTATGGGGTTATGCTCCATGCTCCTGTGACTCATCCCCTTCATTATCAGACTATGGGGTTATGCTCCATGCTCCTGTGACTCATCCCCTTCATTATCAGACTATGGGGTTATGCTCCATGCTCCTGTGACTCATCCCCTTCATTATCAGACTATGGGGTTATGCTCCTGTGACCCATCCCCTCCATTATCAAACTATGGGGTTATGCTCCATGCTCCTGTGGCTCATCCCCTCCATTATCAGACTATGGGGTTATGCTCCATGCTCCTGTGACCCATCCCCTCCATTATCAGACTATGGGGTTATGCTCCATGCTCCTGTGACTCATCCTCTCCATTATCAGACTATGGGGTTATGCTCCATGCTCCTGTGACCCATCCCCTCCATTATCAGACTATGGGGTTATGCTCCATGCTCCTGTGACCCATCCCCTCCATTATCAGACTATGGGGTTATGCTCCGTGCTCCTGTGACCCATCCCCTCCATTATCAGACTATGGGGTTACTGCAGGCAGGGTAACACACGGTCTGTATAGTCTTGTAGGTGTTGTCCAGTGGCTTTTGTTGCCAGCTCCGCAGACCTACACGTGTGATTTCCCAGTCTTCTCCTCTTGTCTGCTCAGAGAAAAGAGGGAGACAGAAAAGCACAAATAGGGTCTTATCAAACGTTACTGATGAAGGGGTCACCTGAAACGCGTAGAATAAACCACGTTGAAACCTCTAGAATTTTTTTAATCCTTCTTGCGGCAGCGCGGGGATGATCCTTTTTCGTAAGTGCACCTGTCAGTCATGTGACATGCCGTCCTGTCTCCGGTCTTTGAGCCCGAGACTCCATAGACCATCGTTTACAGAGAGGTGTTGGGGAGTCTGATGTTCTATCCTTGCGGTCTCCTGAGCTGACAAGTCCTGAGGCTTCTTGTTAGGTGCACGCTGACTGTAGGACTCTGGGTCTGAGGTCTGTGCAGCCATTCTCGAATATTTCTCCTGGCAGCCAGCTTTTCTGCACCTCCGTAATGACACTGCTTCCGACCTTAACCTAAATTGCGGTGTTAGTCTTTTCTTGCTTTTGTTGTCCCTAACAAACACAGGATTAATTAGTCAGCTAGAGGTTCAATGAGGTAACAGCAGAAGTCAGGCATCAAATGGAAATGGGTCTCATATGCCGGGCACTTAAAGGGAACCTGTCACCATTTTTTTTGCCTATCAACTAAAAATATCATTTAATAGTGTGAGAGCTATACATTCCCCAACTACTTGTGAACCCCCCCCCCCCCCCCCCACCCCGAATCCCCATAAGAACCTTTTATATTTCTCCCGAGCTGTATAGAAATATCCTCGGTCCGTTCCCATGGGCATTGGTCCTGGCCCCTCTCCCCACCCCAAATTTGCATGCTGTACGCATTCCGTTCTGTGAATAGCGTACAGGTCCCGCGCGTGCGCCTTCAAATTGCCTTCTGCGCATGCACCTTATGCTTTGCCCAACTGCGGGCAGAGCCGAAAAGCATTAGTGCGCATGCACCGGTAAACTATGTCCCGGAACACAGCGAAAGACTTCAGGGACAGAGTACTTCCAGAGCATGCGCACTAATGCTTTTCGGCTTTGCCTGCAGTTGGGCAAAGCATGCTGCACACGCGCAGAAGGCAATGCGTACAGCACACCGATTTGGGGTGCGGAGAGGGGCCAGATCCAACGCCCATCGGACCGGACCGAGGATATTTCTATACAGCGCAGGAGAAATGTAAAAGGCTCTTATGGGGGATTCATGGGGAGTGGGGGGTTTCACAAGTAGTTGGGGAATGTATAGCTCACACTCTATTAGATGATATTTTTAGTTGATAGGCAAAAAGACTGGTGACAGGTTCCCTTTAATAAATAAAAGTGATGAATGTGCCCTATGGATGAGAAGCTTCTGACCTTCTATACACGTGGCCATCTGCTGTATCCTGCTTGCACTGCACCTTCACAAACGATCAGCGCCATTTATACTTCTAATTTATCTCTGGGGAGCTTTTCTTTCTGAAGGTTACGATATCTTTTACACTATCAAGCTCAGTCTTTTATTTGCTGTTCCCTTTTACACTTTTGGCTTTAGAGAGGCTTAATATTGGGAGCCAGGTGATGTAGGCTCCACACTGGTCTGGCATCTTCAGAACTTTGTGGGTTTGATGATGGTGGATCCACGTGGGTCTAATTTCCTGCATTGAGCAGGGGGTTGGACCAGATGGTCCAGGAGGTCTTTTCCAACTCTACCATTCTATGATTCTAATCTCGGTGGCTACGTGTGTCAATGATGATGACTCCGTGTGGGTCTGACGGCAGCTCTGGGTAGGTCTGATCATGGTGATGGCTCCAGGTGGGTCTGACTATATCTCTCTGGTTGGGTCTGAGGATGATGACTTTGGGTGGGTCTGATCATGGTGACGGCTCCAGGTGGGTCTGACAATGATGACTGTGTGGGTCTGACGGCAGCTCTGGGGAGGTCTGATCATGGTGACTGCTCCAGATGGGTCTGACTGCATCTCTCTCTGGTTGGGTCTGATCATGGTGGCAGCTCCAGGTGGGTCTGACGATGATGACTTTGGGTGGGTTTTATCATGGTGGCGTCTCCAGGTGGATCTGACTGTATCACTCTCTGGTTGGGTCTGATCATGGTGGCGGCTCCAGGTGGGTTTGACTATGATGACTCTGTGTGGGTCTGATGGCAGCTCTGGGTGGGTCTGGTCATGGTGACGAATCCAGGAAGGTCTGACGATGGTGACTCTGTGTGGGTCTGACTGTAGCTCTGTCTGGTTGGGTCTGATCTTGGTAGCAGCACAGGGTAGGTCTCATGATGATGGCGACGGCGTCAGTTGGGTCTGATTACGTTGCCTTTGGTTGATTCGGATTATGGCATGTCCACATGGGTCTAATGACATCGGCTCTGTGTGGTTCTGACTGGGAGCTTTGGGTGGGTCTGATGATGGTGACTGTGTGTGGGTCTGACGGCAACCCTTGGTGAGTCTGATGATGGTGGCGGCTTCAGGTAAGTCAGACGAGGTTGCCAGCTTTGGGTGGGTCTGACAATGATGGCGGCGGCGACAGTTTAGTCTGGCTCTGTCTGTTCCGGGTGGTTTGGACGATGGCATCTCCACATGGGTCTGATGACGTCTGCTCTGTGTGGTTCTGTGGATGGCAGCTCCAGGTGGGTATGACGACGGCGGCTCCCCATGGACTGTCATCATGGACATCAGCGCATATCTGCTAGTGGTGGCATCATGATGATAAGGATCTTTGTAAAGTGAGCCTTTCGTAGTGATAACTTGGCCTCTCCTTGCATCTTTGCACATCTGATTGTACACCATAATGAGCGCTTGAGTCTGCAGCTACAGAGATCTTGTCGGAGGAATAATGGAGTGTTCACTGATCGGCAGTGCTGAAATCTGTGTGGCACATGGCAGCTTGTAGAGGAGGTCTGCAGGTGCAGAGGAGGGAGTCTAATCTGCGGGCAGATGCTTCATTCTTAGGGTGTGTGTGCACACGTAGGTGGGATGCCTGCGGATTTTTCCGCACCAGTTTTTGTAAATCCGCAGGTAAGCTGCAATGCGGAATTACCGCGGATTTACCACGTTTTTTGTGCGGATTCCACCTGCGGTTTTACATCTGCGGATTCCTATTATGGAGCAGGTGTAAACCGCTGTGGAATCCGCACAAAGAATGACGTTTCTACGCGTTTTTTTCCACAGCATGTGCACTGCGGATTTTGTTTTCCATACGTTTACATGGTATTGTAAACTCATGGAAAACAGCTGCAGATCCGCAGCGTCAAACCCGCTGCGGATCCGCAGCAAAATCCGCAGCGTGTGCACATAGCCTTACACTTCTTGTGGTCGTTTCCTTCTTTTCTAGTGGTGTTTCTGTCTTATGTCGTTGCCGCGTTTGGGTCTGATGTCACGTTTCCACCATGTTTCTGTTTTCTCTCCTGCGCTTTTCTATGATCTCGCTTTCTGGATGCTTAATTTTGTGGTCTGCCTCTCTCTCCTTAGGGCCCGGAGCAGTTCACGATGGGAACAGCGGCTCTCCTCGATGTCTTCTCTGCACTCCTCTGTTTCTCCTCTTCTTCGCGCTTTCTCTGTCTCTTCTACTTCCACCTGCTCAGTTTTGACAAATGCAAATCATTGTCTGAGGTCCTCACAGGAGGGAAACAACGATTCTAAAATAAAACAAGTGAAATAAAAAGAATTTACAAAATCTGATGTCGCAAAATATTACGAAAAAAAAAGCAAAAATAAAACAAAAAAACTGCAAGTGATTGTTTAATCCCGGACACTGCTGAAAAACACCACGATCTGCACCTTCTTGGTGAAGGAACTTTTGCAGGGTGCAAGCCGGGGGAACGGGCAGATCCAAGGACTGAGCTGAGCCACTCGACTAACCACTGGCCGATGCTCATGTGACTTTGTTCTCTTCATTTCAGAAGTAAATCCCACATCTCGGTGTCCCTGATGAAGCAAACCATGGACTGTGTCTCCAATTTATCTCCAGGGAACGGCTGGCCGATCACTTATGCAATTCCCTTTCTCCAACCAGGACACCTGCAGAGCATAGCTGAACCCAACTTACTGCTGGGAGACTGGCTGAGCAATACTTAAACTTTCCACGCTGGGGTATCCTTCTCTCTGGGGTGGCCGGGATCAGTGGAGCTGCCTTCTGTAGGTCTTCCCTGTTGAGAAAAGGGATTGTATTGAACGAGAGTGGTCACCATCTTCTGCTTGTAAAATGTGCCCACCACAGGGGGTCCTATGTATGTCCGCTGGAAGAGATTTAACGTCATCAGTGTGTGGACGTCATGAGCGGTAGACTACCAGCCTTGGGGGATCTCCTGGAAGCTGGTGGCTTTGGATCATCCATTCCTTGGTTTCCCCTTTATCTGAATGTGATGTCAGTAAGATTATAATGTAGAAGTTAATTTTTTGATTATTAAATGGAAGGAACATTCTGAACATACTAGTATGTTATCCCCAGCTAGGCGGCCATATAGCATGAGACGAGGAGTGACGCACAAACGCCTACGCTTCGCTTCATGGTCTTCAGGTGTGATGGATGAAGCCACTGTCATGAGTGATGAGCACACACTGTCCGCTCCATGTGTGAATTCAGAGGCAGATGATGTGGTTACAGACAGGTGAGATGGTGTATTATCAACTGGCCGATCAAAGGCATGGCGCAGGCAGAATGATCCGGTCATGTGTAATGGGAGTGGTTGTTAAAAGAACTATCTAGGGTTGGGAAACATGGCTGCCTTCTTACCATAGTATTGCCACTTCTGACTACAGGTCGTGTGCAGCGTAGCATAGCAGCAATATTCACGAACATTGAGTCTAGATGCAGTACCAGACACAACCTGTGCACAAGGGGAGCACTGTCTCTGGCAGAAGCCATCAAAGTTTTTCTAATCCCATGCAAACTTTTAGTGTGTAAGATCCCAGCTGTATGTGCCATTGTTTTACTGATCTCCCCCAAAACACACAACCATTCATTGTGCTGGCGCCGACTCCAGAGGCCTCCATTCAAATAGCTGTGTTATTAAAGCCCAGCATCACGGCACGTGACGCATGCACACGACCCCACAAGTCTTCAGCTCCATCTTAGCATGTTACATAGAACCCACTTGTCTTCCTCTCTAGGTGATCACCATTATGCCCACCTTTATCAAAATGGTGGGTGACATTCTCTGCCATAAACTGGACTGTCTCTCCATGCTGCACAGACTTGTCTAGTGTGAGACCTTTACACATGGACAGGAGAGAGGGCAGCTAAGGGCTTTCAGGGTACTGGGATGTATCTTGGTGGATGAGGCTCACCGCACACGTCACTGCCTCCACCCTGCACTACTCTTTATCTTCAGATGATTTACAATGCTGAAACTTTCTGAGCACAAATGTTGATATATTACCTTCTCTATGGTTTGGTTTCTGCATGGATTATTTCCCACTGATCAATCACTGGATATCTGATACATATACATGTATACAGCGCAAGGACAGGTAAACACCTTGGATGTCCCTGTGACCTGACTCCCAACCTGGGAGGATCGCTAGGTCTGTGTGCCTCACATATGTGATGGATGTAATGTCCAGGACATCCCTGTGACCTGATGTCCTTCCCTGGGAGGATCGCTAGGTCTGTGTACCTCACATATGTGATGGATGTAATGTCCAGGACATCCTTCTGACCTGATGTCCACCCGGAAGGATTGCTAGGTCTGTGTACATCACATATGTGATGGATGTAATGTCTGGGACATCCTTCTGACCTGATGTCCACCCAGAAGGATCGCTAGGTCTGTGTACCTCACATATGTGATGGATGTAATGTCCAGGACATCCTTCTGACCTGATGTCCTTCCCTGGGAGGATCGCTAGGTCTGTGTACCTCACATATGTGATGGATGTAATGTCTGGGACATCCTTCTGACCTGATGTCCACCCAGAAGGATCGCTAGGTCTGTGTACCTCACATATGTGATGGATGTAATGTCCAGGACATCCTTCTGACCTGATGTCCTTCCCTGGGAGGATCGCTAGGTCTGTGTACCTCACATATGTGATGGATGTAATGTCCAGGACATCCTTCTGACCTGATGTCCACCCGGAAGGATCGCTAGGTCTGTGTACATCACATATGTGATGGATGTAATGTCTGGGACATCCTTCTGACCTGATGTCCTTCCCTGGGAGGATCGCTAGGTCTGTGTACATCACATATGTGATGGATGTAATGTCTGGGACATCCTTCTGACCTGATGTCCTTCCCTGGGAGGATCGCTAGGTCTGTGTACCTCACATATGTGATGGATGTAATGTCTGGGACATCCTTCTGACCTGATGTCCACCCGGAAGGATCGCTAGGTCTGTGTACCTCACATATGTGATGGATGTAATGTCCAGGACATCCTTCTGACCTGATGTCCTTCCCTGGGAGGATCGCTAGGTCTGTGTACCTCACATATGTGATGGATGTAATGTCTGGGACATCCTTCTGACCTGATGTCCTTCCCTGGGAGGATCGCTAGGTCTGTGTACATCACATATGTGATGGATGTAATGTCTGGGACATCCTTCTGACCTGATGTCCTTCCCTGGGAGGATCGCTAGGTCTGTGTACCTCACATATGTGATGGATGTAATGTCTGGGACATCCTTCTGACCTGATGTCCTTCCCTGGGAGGATCGCTAGGTCTGTGTACATCACATATGTGATGGATGTAATGTCTGGGACATCCTTCTGACCTGATGTCTTCTGTGGGAGGATCGCTAGGTCTGTGTATATCAGATATGTGATGGATGTAACGTCTGGGACATCCCTGTGACCTGATGTCCACCCGGAAGGATCGCTAGGTCTGTGTACATCACATATGTGATGGATGTAATGTCTGGGACATCCTTCTGACCTGATGTCTTCTGTGGGAGGATCGCTAGGTCTGTGTATATCAGATATGTGATGGATGTAACGTCTGGGACATCCCTGTGACCTGATTTCCTCCTACAAAAGAATCCAGTCCTGAACAGTAAAATCCTTATCATCCTCTTCCTACATTATATATCTAGTATGTGCAGAGCAGAAAGACCGTGTTGGAAATGATGAGAACCGTCCATGGGAATGCTGCACAAGTTTCTTATATTCCTGATGGTGACGGCTCCTGCTGATCCCGGTCAGGGGATGGGGATTGTATGTATAGAGTGTAAGCTCCTCGGGGCAGGGGCTCCTATCCTCCATCTCAACATTTAGTAGCTGTCCTTCTCACTATTGTTTGTTACTGTATTATATTTTCTTTATATTTGTAATAATCTTGTAAAGAGCTGAGTACACTGTTAACATGATATAAATATACTGAGACATACGTACCATGGTCCATCCGCGTGTGTGTGGTAATGTGCCGCCCTCCATTGTGCAGGCTGGAAGTTATGGGGTGTATCTGACCTCATGACAGAAGGAACAAATGTGACCAGGTACCGCTGCTGCTGCGACTGTGACCTCTGCTGCGACCTTGACCTCTGCTGTAACTATGACTTCTGCTGCGACTCTGACCGCTGCTGTAACTATGACCTCTGCTGCGACTCTGACCGCTGCTGTAACTATGACCTCTGCTGCGACTCTGACCGCTGCTGTAACTATGACCTCTGGTGTGACTCTGACCGCTGCTGTAACTATGACCTCTGGTGTGACTCTGACCGCTGCTGTAACTATGACCTCTGGTGTGACTCTGACCGCTGCTGTAACTATGACCTCTGGTGTGACTCTGACCGCTGCTGTAACTATGACCTCTGCTGCGACTCTGACCGCTGCTGTAACTATGACTTCTGCTGCGACTCTGACCGCTGCTGTAACTATGACCTCTGCTGCGACTCTGACCGCTGCTGTAACTATGACCTCTGCTGCGACTCTGACCGCTGCTGTAACTATGACTTCTGCTGCGACTCTGACCGCTGCTGTAACTATGACCTCTGCTGCGACTCTGACCGCTGCTGTAACTATGACCTCTGCTGCGAGCGTGACCTGCTTGAACCTGACCGCTGCTGTTGTGACCACTTGTGACCATTACTGTGGCCGTGACCACTGCATCCACTTGTGTGGGGGGCTTCACCATTAGTCACACATGTAAAGAACTGACCCTAGAAGAAGTCACGCTGAGGAGAACTTGTGGGTCTACATTGTTGACGCCTGTTTGTTATGGTAATTTTCTTTTCTTTTATTTATGACCAGTCGCGAGGGAGATGACTGTTCTTCATGGCCGAGTAATGCCAGAAACATGACATTTCCTGGGCTACGAAGGTGTCAGATGTTCTGTTATTGGTGCCGCAGAGTCTCGAGTCTCACACAAATGTAATAAGTCTACAGCCAGAAAGTAAGTGATTATGGCGGCAGCCATCTTGCCGGGGCTTGTGTGTGTGAATAGCAGTTTGGCCCTTTATTTCCAGCATGCACGCTCAGTGGGCTGTGCAGACAGTGAGTGCACAGCCCGGGAAGTGTCAGTGCGACAAGTGCAGGATTTATTGAGAGTCGCCTAAAGAAACCTCCGAAAACTGTAAAGAAAAAACCCATCTGGAGGCAGCGAACCCGACGAGTCCTGTAGATGATGTGCCGGGTATGGCTATGTTCACATGCAGCATTTGGGAGCTGCGTTTTCCAATACGAGCAAAGCTTTGAGATTTCAGGAATCCCCGCTCGTATGGTTTTTATATCCTGGCTGGATAAGGCCGGGTTCACACTGCGTTCCTCCAGTCCGTTAGACGGACTACGTTACGCCGTGGCATAACGCGGTGTAACACAGTCCGTTACGGCCGCCATTGACTCCAATGTTGGACGCATCACTAGCGCAGGCCTACAATGGGTGTGTGCTAGCCATGTGCCGTCATTGAGTGACGGACCCCGGGACGCGGGCTGCAGCGGTTCCGGGTCCGTCACTGCTAGCGCAGGTAGAGCTACCAGATGCCAAAGTCGGCACTTGCGTCAGCAGCCCGTTTAACGTATGTGTTGAGCGGGCTGCTGTAAAGCAGTGTGAACCCGGTCTTAGAGAACAGCAGTGTTTTCGATATATGCAGCGTGGCAATTCTTTTATTATTTTTGCAGTAATTTTTTCTATGGGGAAAAAGCACACAAACATCTACAAGTTTTGCTTAGTTTCTAGAGAGAAGGCCGCACTACGTGGATAGAACACATATAATCCATGCAAAAAAAAAGCGCAGATAAAAAACACGTTCAAAATAATAGCAGTTTTGCTGCAACATTTTTACAGCCAAGAGTGCAGATTTGGTCTGTAGCAGAAATGTTGCGAGTGACCCGGGCCGATGTATGATGGTGGTCTATAGACCAACGTGGTGCATGGAGGGTGTATAGTATATGGCTGATGTGCGGAGCTTGGAGGAGGATCCTCCACATCACTGCAGAATATCTGCCCCTATGTGTCCTCCTGATTGCACCTTCAGCTCATCTGTCCTTGGCAGCAGTCAGATTGGTCTCCGTGTTTTAGACTCGTACATCCAGAAACCTTGGTCACCATCAGACTTTCCTGTCCCAAACACTTTATACTCCTTCCTCTTCACCTGCAGCCCCACTCCCCCAGGTCTCTTCCTCCAGACCCATCTGCTCAGGTCCCCATCCTACAGGCTCCTCTCTCCTCCTCTAGACCCGCGCTATATGCACCTCAATTTCTTCTGCTCCCCTGACCTCCTCATCCAGACCTCTGACCCTGTCGTTCAGACTCTGGTTTCCTCCCAAGACTTCTGTCTCCTCCTCCATAGGGGTTTGTCTTCTCCTTCAGACCCATCTCTTTCCTTCTCCAAGACTACTGTATATAAAACACACAAGATACACCTACATTCTGCTGTATATACATTACATAGGATTCACTGTGCTTGCTGGTGAGGGTCCCACCTCTTGCTGTACTCCTTTAAATCCACCCCATTTTACTCCTGTTCATGGGCACAATGGTATGTTCTCCAGTGTCACCATACTGCTGCGTCATGTGCAAATGAAAGGTTAATGTGCCATCACCTGTGACCCGATTAGCGGCCACTGCTTGTGTCCATGCGGCCTGGAATTGCCAGTTATACTGGAAGATTGGCGCGGATATTCGTGTGCAGAACATTGAGAGAGGAGTGGATACAAATGTCAGACTTTATTGACACATCACAAGATTACAACCATCACACGTTCCTCACTTAGAAAACTTTACAAACGCGGTGTAACATGCCAGCCATCTGGCCGTGTCCACACTGACCAACGTGGGCCTGACATGCCAGCCATCCGGCCGTGTCCACACTGACCAACGAGGGTCTGACATGCCAGTTATCCGCATGTGTCCACACTGACCAACGTGGGTCTGACATGCTAGCAATCCAGCCGTGTCCACACTGACCAACGTGGGTCTGACATGCTAGCAATCCAGCCGTGTCCACACTGACCAACGTGGGTCTGACATGCTAGCAATCCGGCCGTGTCCACACTGACCAACGTGGGCCTGACATGCCAGCCATCCGGCCGTGTCTACACTGACCAACGTGGGCCTGACATGCCAGCCATCCGGCCGTGTCCACACTGACCAACGAGGGTCTGACATGCCAGCCATCCGGATGCGTCCACACTGACCAATGTGGGCCTGACATGCCAGCCATCCGGCCGTGTCCACACTGACCAACGCGGGTCTGATATGCCAGTTATCCGCATGTGTCCACACTGACCAACGTGGGTCTGACATGCTAGCAATCCAGCCGTGTCCACACTGACCAACGTGGGTCTGACATGCTAGCAATCCGGCCGTGTCCACACTGACCAACGTGGGCCTGACATGCCAGCCATCCGGCCGTGTCTATACTGACCAACGAGGGCCTGACATGCCAGCCATCCGCATGTGTCCACACTGACCAACGTGGGTCTGACATGCTAGCAATCCAGCCGTGTCCACACTGACCAACGTGGGCCTGAAATGCCAGCCATCCGGCCGTGTCCACACTGACCAACGTGGGTCTGACATGCTAGCAATCCAGCCGTGTCCACACTGACCAACGTGGGCCTGACATGCCAGCCATCCGGCTGTGTCCACACTGACCAACGAGGGTCTGACACGCCAGCCATCCGGATGCGTCCACACTGACCAACGAGGGTCTGACACGCCAGCCATCCGGACGCGTCCACACTGACCAACGTGGGCCTGACATGCCAGCCATCCGGCCGTGTCCACACTGACCAACGCGGGTCTGACATGCTAGCAATCCAGCCGTGTCCACACTGACCAACGTGGGCCTGACATGCCAGCCATCCGGACGCGTCCACACTGACCAACGTGGGCCTGACATGCCAGCCATCCGGCCGTGTCCACACTGACCAACGTGGGTCTGACATGCTAGCAATCCAGCCGTGTCCACAATGACCAACGTGGGTCTGACATGCTAGTTATCCGCCCATGTCCACACTGACGTGGGTCTGACATGCCAGTTATCCGGCCGTGTCCACACTGACCAACGTGGGTCTGACATGCTAGTTATCCGCCCATGTCCACACTGACGTGGGTCTGACATGCCAGCCTCCTAAAGATAAGATCCCAAATTCAAGTTTTCCCTCAACAAGCCCCAAGTGTGCTTTTCCAAGGAGGCGATCTACTGCTAAAGTCACTACTGGAGTGCTGCAGAGCATTGCACTTCCCAGTAATACAGTGACCTGTGTCTCTCCGCAATGCTCTGCCATTGACTCAACACTATTCCACTTACTGTTCTTCCACATTGGGAATGGTGGACGGATGGTGGAATCTAAAGGCAAGGAGTATTTGCTGTAATTTAAGAAGTGGGACCCTGACTAAACATCATCCAGAGCTCTGCGGCCTCCTCATAATGCCTGAATGTAAGCCGTTTCTTTATTAATGCTGGAGGTGCTTGATACCATAACCATCAGAACTGAGGAATGAGCCGGTGTGATGGCAAGCCGGGTGGTTGCGTCTTTTCCAGCCTCCATATTCAGGCCATAATCTTTATAGCACTGCACACTGAATGGAATAGGTGGGGGCAAAGGCAGATTACAAGCCGTTTGGTCAATCATCTCGTTACACATGTGTCCTTTATCTGTGATCGTCACAGCCACAGTTTACCTGCTTTCCACAACTTTCCATAAATCTTTCAGCCAGAGCCCGAGTATGTCCTAGCAGTACTCCGAGTGTCCAGGGCGTCCTTTGTGGATTTATCCTAACGCCGGTGGTACATCCATTGCCTGGATTATGGGAGACCACAGTCTTTTATTCTTTCACACACTCTCATTGGTACATGCCTGCAGAGCATCACATGGGATTTACAAAGACACCAACACAAGAAACCATCTCCAGCTCCCGAGCATCTGAGGTTGAGCCACTCATGGAGGTTGAACCATAGGCTAGCCATCAATCTCCTACAATGGCCAAGGGAGGATGAGGAAGGATTGAAGCATCACCCACAATTTTAGAGTCTCTCCCGAGGGTGGATAAAGATGACTATTGTGTTTGGAGCTTCTGGACGTCTTTCCACAGCTCCCACCTCCATGCTGTCTACACCATCAAAATGAACAGAGAGAATAGAGGACAGAGCACCAGAGGCAGGTGGCGGCCAGGGTGCTGGAGGCCGAGTTACTCCTGTTCTGCGATGTTCCAGGACCTGACAGGAGAAAAATGCAAAGTAGTAAATTTGGAAATGGCTCCTGTCATGGAGAAAGAGAGAGAACAGAGCGCAAGGGAATTAGCTTATCAAATCCCCAAACAAAAATACATTGTAAATGAAGGCAAAAGGATCTTTCTAGAGGAGGTGATACGGAGCAAGGGCGCTGGCTTCATGGACAAGCAACACGTTATCAAAACGGAGAAGAATCATCTCCTCGATGATTGCTGGAGGAATTTATTTTGATGTTGGTCAGGAAGTGGCAACTCAGTAAATACAAAGGAGAGTCAGTTTCCTCTATCGGGATTCACTAGTATCCCGGATAACACCCCACCACAACTGTGGGCAAGAAATATGGATCTATACTAGGAGGACCACTGCTAGAACACTATCCCTCATTGAAAATTATCACTGGCCTGGAAAGTTCACACTGGAGGACTAAATACAGACCATATTCTAAAAAAGAGAGAGACAGTGGAGGACTACACATGGCGTGGATGATGGATAGGAGCACAGGACAGTCGGAAGAACTAGATACGGGATGGATGATGGACAGGAGAACAGGACAGACAGTAGGCCTGACCACTAGACATGGGGCAAATGGTAAGCGGAAGCACTAGACACGGAGTGGATGATGGACAGGAAAAGAGGACAGATGGTAGTCGGAAGCCCTAGAAAAAAGGTGGATGGTGGACAGGTGCACTAGACATGGACTGGATAATGCACAGGACAGACAGTAAGTGGGAGCACTAGACACAGGGTGGATGGTGGACAGGAGAACAGGGCAGACAGTAGGCAAGACCTCTAGACATGGGGTAAATGGTAAGCAGGAGCATTACACACTGGGTGGATGGTAGATATGAGACACTAGACATTGATAGAAGCACATGACATACAGTAAGCGGAAACCATAGAAACAGGGTGGACAGGAGTATTAGACAGGGCGTGGATGATGGATAGGAGCACTAGATACAGTGGATGATCGACAGGAGAACAGGTCAGACAGTAGGCAAGACCACTAGACATGGGGAAAATGTTAAGCAGGAGCACTAGACATGTGGTGGATGATGGACAGGTGCACAGGACAGACGGTAGTCGGAAGCACTAGACACAGGGTGGATGATGAACAGGAGCACAGGACAGACGGTAATCTGAAGCATTAGACATGGAGTGGATGGTGGACATGAGCACTAGACATGGGCTGGATAATGGTGAATCCTGCTTTGAGCAGGTGGTTGGACCAGATGACCCAGGAGGTCCCTTCCAACTCTACCATTCTATGATTCTATGCATAGAAAGAAGCACAGCACAGGACAGACAGTAAGTGGGAGCACTACAAACAGGGTGGATGGTAGACCTGAGCACAGGACAGACGGTAGTTGGAAGCACTAAACACTGAGTGGATAGTGGAAATGAGCACTAGACATGGGCTGGAAAATGGAAAGAAGCACAGGACACACAGTAAGCGGGAGCACAAGAAACAGGGTGGATGGTGGCCAGCAGCACTAGCCACGGGGTAGATGATGGACAGGAGGTAAGGGTAGACAGAGAACTAGATACAAGGAGGATGGTGGACAGAAGCATGGGGCAGAAGATAGGCGGGAACACTAGACATAGGGGTGGATAGGAGCATAGTGTAGATGATGGGCAGTCACCAGCCAGAGGGTGGACAGGAGCATCAGACACTGGGCAGACGGTAAATTGGAGTACCAGACACAAGGCAGACAGAAGGACCAGGCATAATCCAGAACTATAGACACAGATAGATAAGCACCGGCCTCAAAACAAGAGGGATAAATATGTGAGGACTACACAGAGCAGATTGTGGATGGGAGGACCAGAGATGGGGTGGGTCACGTGTTCCCCAACTCTGGTCCTCAAGAGCCAGCAAGAGGTCATGTTTTCAGGATTTCCTTAGTATTGCACAGGTGATGCATCACCTGGACAGACAAGAATTCAATCACCTGGGCAATACGAAGGAAATCCTGAAAACATGACCTGTTGGTGGTTCTTGAGGACCGAGGTTGGGGAAAACTGGGGTAGATTGTAGAGGGGTCGAGCGAGACACTGGATTTTACTTAGAAGCCCTCAACACTTTTGCAGATATTTTCCCTTTAACTATAGAGAAGACTGAACTGGAAATATTGGACCACAGCTTCGTTTGAATGCTGCAGACAATGACAACCTGTTGGATGTTTAGCAAATTTCTTGCGAGTTGGGGACCCCTTCATTGTGATGTTACTCACCGTACAAAATGACGCTGGCATTGCTGTTCCCCAGTTTATTTGATGCCACACATGTGTAGTTGCCGTAGTCCTTTTCGGATACATTGAAGAAAGTCAGTATTGATATTTGGTCTTTGTTATCGATCCTTACCCCATCTAGTCCGTTGGACAACCTGTGATGAACACAGACATAATAAATCTAGAATTCATACTGGAGCAACAGCAATGCGGATTATTCATTAGATGATCATCCTGGAACATTCTAGGCACACTACAATTTGCATCAACATAAGGCCTGGAGCGCGGTGGGGCAGGATCAGGCACAGTTGAGTTTAACTATGGCTCAAATATCATGGCTGGGCGTTTCCTGGATTAGATGGAGCAGAGCTTGATTATTAGGCTACGTGCACACGTTCAGGATTTCTCACAGAAAATTCCTGAGAAAAACCTGAAATTTTCTGCAAGAAATCTGCATGCATTTTTGGTGCGTTTTTCATGCGTTTTTTTTCCGGACATTTCCCAATGCATTTTGTAGTGCGAAATCCGCAAAAAAAAAGCAAAATTAATGAAAAATGCTGCGTTTTTTTTACCGCGATGCGTTTTTTTTTGCGGAAAAAAGCGCATCATGTGCACAAAACATGCGGAATTCATTCTAAATGATGGGATGCTTATTGTATGCGTTTTTTTTTTTCCAGTTTTATAGCGTTTTTATCGGGAAAAAAACACGAATAAACAGCAACGTGTGCACATAGCCTTAATCTCATATTTTGCCAGGACAATGGACATATCCCTGCGCTGCTGGAGAAGAGTTTTCATGTCCGGGCTTCTCCTGGATCAGAAGGAGCAGAGTACGATTTGGGCAGCACGGTGGCTCAGTGGTTAGCACTGTTGCTTTGCAGCGCTGGGTTCAAATCCCACCAAGGACAACATCTGCAAGGAGTTTGTATGTTCTACCCTTGTTTGCATGGGTTTCCTCCGGGTTCTCCGGATTCCTCCCACACTCCAAAAAGACATACTGATACATAGTAACATAGTAACATAGTAACATAGTTAGTAAGGCCGAAAAAAGACATTTGTCCATCCAGTTCAGCCTATATTCCATCATAATAAATACCCAGATCTACGTCCTTCTACAGAACCTAATAATTGTATGATACAATATTGTTCTGCTCCAGGAAGACATCCAGGCCTCTCTTGAACCCCTCGACTGAGTTCGCCATCACCACCTCCTCAGGCAAGCAATTCCAGATTCTCACTGCCCTAACAGTAAAGAATCCTCTTCTATGTTGGTGGAAAAACCTTCTCTCCTCCAGACGCAAAGAATGCCCCCTTGTGCCCGTCACCTTCCTTGGTATAAACAGATCCTCAGCGAGATATTTGTATTGTCCCTTTATATACTTATACATGGTTATTAGATCGCCCCTCAGTCGTCTTTTTTCTAGACTAAATAATCCTAATTTCGCTAATCTATCTGGGTATTGTAGTTCTCCCATCCCCTTTATTAATTTTGTTGCCCTCCTTTGTACTCTCTCTAGTTCCATTATATCCTTCCTGAGCACCGGTGCCCAAAACTGGACACAGTACTCCAAGTGCGGTCTAACTAGGGATTTGTACAGAGGCAGTATAATGCTCTCATCATGTGTATCCAGACCTCTTTTAATGCACCCCATGATCCTGTTTGCCTTGGCAGCTGCTGCCTGGCACTGGCTGCTCCAGGTAAGTTTATCATTAACTAGGATCCCCAAGTCCTTCTCCCTGTCAGATTTACCCAGTGGTTTCCCGTTCAGTGTGTAATGGTGATATTGATTCCCTCTTCCCATGTGTATAACCTTACATTTATCATTGTTAAACCTCATCTGCCACCTTTGAGCCCAAGTTTCCAACTTATCCAGATCCATCTGTAGCAGAATACTATCTTCTCTTGTATTAACTGCTTTACATAGTTTTGTATCATCTGCAAATATCGATATTTTACTGTGTAAACCTTCTACCAGATCATTAATGAATATGTTGAAGAGAACAGGTCCCAATACTGACCCCTGCGGTACCCCACTGGTCACAGCGACCCAGTTAGAGACTATACCATTTATAACCACCCTCTGCTTTCTATCACTAAGCCAGTTACTAACCCATTTACACACATTTTCCCCCAGACCAAGCATTCTCATTTTGTGTACCAACCTCTTGTGCGGCACGGTATCAAACGCTTTGGAAAAATCGAGATATACCACGTCCAATGACTCACCGTGGTCCAGTCTATAGCTTACCTCTTCATAAAAACTGATTAGATTGGTTTGACAGGAGCGATTTCTCATAAACCCATGCTGATATGGAGTTAAACAGTTATTCTCATTGAGATAATCCAGAATAACATCCCTCAAAAACCCTTCAAATATTTTACCAACAATAGAGGTTAGACTTACTGGCCTATAATTTCCAGATTCACTTTTAGAGCCCTTTTTGAATATTGGCACCACATTTGCTATGCGCCAGTCCTGCGGAACAGACCCTGTCGCTATAGAGTCACTAAAAATAAGAAATAATGGTTTATCTATTACATTACTTAGTTCTCTTAGTACTCGTGGGTGTATGCCATCCGGACCCGGAGATTTATCTATTTTAATCTTATTTAGCCGGTTTCGCACCTCTTCTTGGGTTAGATTGGTGACCCTTAATATAGGGTTTTCATTGTTTCTTGGGATTTCACCTAGCATTTCATTTTCCACCGTGAATACCGTGGAGAAGAAGGTGTTTAATATGTTAGCTTTTTCCTCGTCATCTACAACCATTCTTTCCTCACTATTTTTTAAGGGGCCTACATTTTCAGTTTTTATTCTTTTACTATTGATATAGGGAATTTAGATAGTGAGCCCCATCTGAGACAGCGATGATAATGTGTGCGGAATATGTTAGCGCTATAAAAAAAATAAAGATGATTATTATTATGGCTCTGGTATCCTGGCCGGGCTTCTCCTGGATCGGACAAGGGTTTGACTATGGTGCCCGTATTGTGGCCTGGTTTCTCTTGGATTAGACCGAGCAGAGTGCAATTAATCCAGGACATGCCCGGCCATAAGTGAACTATAATCACACTCTGCTTGGTCTAATCCAAGAAAACCCGGCCATGATACCAGAGCCACAATCGTATTCTGCTTCTTCTGATCCAGTAGACGCCCAGCCATGATAAGGGAGCCATAATCGTACTCTGCACAGTCTATAGTTCACTTATGGCCGGGCGTGTCCTGGATTAGACTGTGCAGAGTACGATTATGGCTCCCTTATCATGGCTGGGCGTCTACTGGATCAGAAGAAGCAGAATACGATTGTGGCTCTGGTATCATGGCCGGGTTTTCTTGGATTAGACCAAGCAGAGTGTGATTATGGCTCCGGTATCATGGCCGGGCGTCTACTGGATCAGAAGGAGCAGGGTACGATTATCGCTCCGGTATCCTGGCCGGGCGTCTCCTGCATCAGAGCAGAGTACGATTATGGCTCCGGTATCCTGGCCGGGCGTCTCCTGCATCAGAGCAGAGTACGATTATCGCTCCGGTATCCTGGCCGGGCGTCTCCTGCATCAGAGCAGAGTACGATTATGGCTCCGGTATCCTGGCCGGGCGTCTCCTGCATCAGAGCAGAGTACGATTATCGCTCCGGTATCATGGCCGGGTGTCTCCTGCATCAGAGCAGAGTACGATTATGGCTCCGGTATTATGGCCGGGTGTCTCCTGCATCAGAGCAGAGTACGATTATGGCTCCGGTATTATGGCCGGGCGTCTCCTGCATCAGAGCAGAGTACGATTATGGCTCCGGTATCATGGCCGGGTGTCTACTGGATCAGGAGCAGAGTACGATTATGGCTCCGGTATCATGGCCGGGTGTCTACTGGATCAGAAGGAGCAGGGTACGATTATCGCTCCGGTATCCTGGCCGGGCGTCTCCTGCATCAGAGCAGAGTACGATTATGGCTTCGGTATCATGGCCGGGCGTCTCCTGCATCAGAGCAAAGTACGATTATGGCTCCGGTATTATGGCCGGGCGTCTCCTGCATCAGAGCAGAGTACGATTATGGCTCCGGTATCCTGGCCGGGTGTCTACTGGATCAGGAGCAGAGTACGATTATGGCTCCGGTATTATGGCCGGGCGTCTCCTGCATCAGAGCAGAGTACGATTATCGCTCCGGTATCATGGCCGGGTGTCTACTGGATCAGGAGCAGAGTACGATTATGGCTCCGGTATCATGGCCGGGCGTCTCCTGCATCAGAGCAGAGTACGATTATGGCTTCGGTATCATGGCCGGGCGTCTCCTGCATCAGAGCAAAGTACGATTATGGCTCCGGTATTATGGCCGGGCGTCTCCTGCATCAGAGCAGAGTATGATTATGGCTCCGGTATCATGGCCGGGCGTCTCCTGCATCAGAGCAGAGTACGATTATGGCTCCGGTATCATGGCCGGGCGTCTCCTGCATCAGAGCAGAGTACGATTATGGCTCCGGTATCATGGCCGGGCGTCTACTGGATCAGAAGGAGCAGGGTACGATTATCGCTCCGGTATCCTGGCCGGGCGTCTCCTGCATCAGAGCAGAGTACGATTATGGCTCCGCTATCCTGGCCGGGCGTCTCCTGCATCAGAGCAGAGTACGATTATCGCTCCGGTATCATGGCCGGGCGTCTACTGGATCAGAAGGAGCAGAGTACGATTATGGCTCCGGTATCATGGCCGGGCGTCTACTGGATCAGGAGCAGAGTACGATTATGGCTCCGGTATTATGGCCGGGCGTCTCCTGCATCAGAGCAGAGTACGATTATGGCTCCGGTATCATGGCCGGGCGTCTCCTGCATCAGAGCAGAGTACGATTATGGCTCCGGTATCATGGCCGGGCGTCTCCTGCATCAGAGCAGAGTACGATTATGGCTCCGCTATCCTGGCCGGGCGTCTCCTGCATCAGAGCAGAGTACGATTATGGCTTCGGTATCATGGCCGGGCGTCTCCTGCATCAGAGCAGAGTACGATTATGGCTCCGGTATCATGGACGGGCGTCTCCTGCATCAGAGCAGAGTACGATTATGGCTCCGGTATCATGGCCGGGCGTCTCCTGCATCAGAGCAGAGTACGATTATGGCTCCGGTATCCTGGCCGGGTGTCTCCTGCATCAGAGCAGAGTACAATTATGGCTCCGGTATCATGGCCGGGCGTCTCCTGCATCAGAGCAGAGTACGATTATGGCTCCGGTATCCTGGCCGGGCGTCTCCTGCATCAGAGCAGAGTACGATTATCGCTCCGGTATCATGGCCGGGCGTCTCCTGCATCAGAGCAGAGTACGATTATGGCTCCGGTATCATGGCCGGGTGTCTCCTGCATCAGAGCAGAGTACGATTATGGCTCCGGTATCATGGCCGGGTGTCTCCTGCATCAGAGCAGAGTACGATTATGGCTCCGGTATCCTGGCCGGGTGTCTCTTGCATCAGAGCAGAGTACGATTATGGCTCCGGTATTATGGCCGGGCGTCTCCTGCATCAGAGCAGAGTATGATTATGGCTCCGGTATCATGGCCGGGCATCTCCTGCATCAGAGCAGAGTACGATTATGGCTCCGGTATTATGGCCGGGCGTCTCCTGCATCAGAGCAGAGTACGATTATGGCTCCGGTATCATGGCCGGGCGTCTCCTGCATCAGAGCAGAGTACGATTATGGCTCCGGTATCATGGCCGGGCGTCTACTGGATCAGAAGGAGCAGAGTACGATTATGGCTCCGCTATCCTGGCCGGGCGTCTCCTGCATCAGAGCAGAGTACGATTATCGCTCCGGTATCATGGCCGGGCGTCTACTGGATCAGAAGGAGCAGAGTACGATTATGGCTCCGGTATCATGGCCGGGCGTCTACTGGATCAGGAGCAGAGTACGATTATGGCTCCGGTATTATGGCCGGGCGTCTCCTGCATCAGAGCAGAGTACGATTATGGCTCCGGTATCATGGCCGGGCGTCTCCTGCATCAGAGCAGAGTACGATTATGGCTCCGGTATCATGGCCGGGCGTCTCCTGCATCAGAGCAGAGTACGATTATGGCTCCGCTATCCTGGCCGGGCGTCTCCTGCATCAGAGCAGAGTACGATTATGGCTCCGGTATCCTGGCCGGGTGTCTCCTGCATCAGAGCAGAGTACGATTATGGCTCCGGTATCATGGCCGGGCGTCTCCTGCATCAGAGCAGAGTACGATTATGGCTCCGGTATCATGGCCGGGCGTCTCCTGCATCAGAGCAGAGTACGATTATGGCTCCGGTATCATGGACGGGCGTCTCCTGCATCAGAGCAGAGTACGATTATGGCTCCGGTATCATGGCCGGGCGTCTCCTGCATCAGAGCAGAGTACGATTATGGCTCCGGTATCATGGCCGGGCGTCTCCTGCATCAGAGCAGAGTACGATTATGGCTCCGGTATCATGGACGGGCGTCTCCTGCATCAGAGCAGAGTACGATTATGGCTCCGGTATCATGGCCGGGCGTCTCCTGCATCAGAGCAGAGTACGATTATGGCTCCGGTATCCTGGCCGGGTGTCTCCTGCATCAGAGCAGAGTACGATTATGGCTCCGGTATCATGGCCGGGTGTCTCCTGCATCAGAGCAGAGTACGATTATGGCTCCGGTATCATGGCCGGGCGTCTCCTGCATCAGAGCAGAGTACGATTATGGCTCCGGTATCATGGCCGGGCGTCTCCTGCATCAGAGCAGAGTACGATTATGGCTCCGGTATCCTGGCCGGGCGTCTCCTGCATCAGAGCAGAGTACGATTATCGCTCCGGTATCATGGCCGGGCGTCTCCTGCATCAGAGCAGAGTACGATTATGGCTCCGGTATCATGGCCGGGTGTCTCCTGCATCAGAGCAGAGTACGATTATGGCTCCGGTATCATGGCCGGGTGTCTCCTGCATCAGAGCAGAGTACGATTATGGCTCCGGTATCCTGGCCGGGTGTCTCTTGCATCAGAGCAGAGTACGATTATGGCTCCGGTATTATGGCCGGGCGTCTCCTGCATCAGAGCAGAGTATGATTATGGCTCCGGTATCATGGCCGGGCATCTCCTGCATCAGAGCAGAGTACGATTATGGCTCCGGTATCATGGCCGGGCGTCTCCTGCATCAGAGCAGAGTACGATTATGGCTCCGGTATCATGGCCGGGCGTCTCCTGCATCAGAGCAGAGTACAATTATCGCTCCGGTATCATGGCCGGGCGTCTACTGGATCAGAAGGAGCAGAGTACGATTATGGCTCCGGTATCATGGCCAGGTGTCTACTGGATCAGAGCAGAGTACGATTATCGCTCCGGTATCATGGCCGGGCGTCTACTGGATCAGAAGAAGCAGAATACGATTGTGGCTCTGGTATCATGGCCGGGTTTTCTTGGATTAGACCAAGCAGAGTGTGATTATGGCTCCGGTATCATGGCCGGGCGTCTACTGGATCAGAAGGAGCAGGGTACGATTATCGCTCCGGTATCCTGGCCGGGCGTCTCCTGCATCAGAGCAGAGTACGATTATGGCTCCGCTATCCTGGCCGGGCGTCTCCTGCATCAGAGCAGAGTACGATTATGGCTCCGGTATCCTGGCCGGGCGTCTCCTGCATCAGAGCAGAGTACGATTATCGCTCCGGTATCATGGCCGGGCGTCTACTGGATCAGAAGGAGCAGAGTACGATTATGGCTCCGGTATCATGGCCGGGCGTCTACTGGATCAGGAGCAGAGTACGATTATGGCTCCGGTATCATGGCCGGGCGTCTCCTGCATCAGAGCAGAGTACGATTATGGCTCCGGTATTATGGCCGGGCGTCTCCTGCATCAGAGCAGAGTACAATTATGGCTCCGGTATCCTGGCCGGGTGTCTCCTGCATCAGAGCAAAGTACGATTATGGCTCCGGTATCCTGGCCGGGTGTCTCCTGCATCAGAGCAGAGTAAGATTATGGCTCCGGTATCCTGGCCGGGTGTCTCCTGCATCAGAGCAAAGTACGATTATGGCTCCGGTATCCTGGCCGGGTGTCTCCTGCATCAGAGCAGAGTAAGATTATGGCTCCGGTATCATGGCCGGGCGTCTCCTGCATCAGAGCAGAGTACGATTATGGCTCCGGTATTATGGCCGGGCGTCTCCTGCATCAGAGCAGAGTACAATTATGGCTCCGGTATCCTGGCCGGGTGTCTCCTGCATCAGAGCAAAGTACGATTATGGCTCCGGTATCCTGGCCGGGTGTCTCCTGCATCAGAGCAGAGTAAGATTATGGCTCCGGTATCCTGGCCGGGTGTCTCCTGCATCAGAGCAAAGTACGATTATGGCTCCGGTATCCTGGCCGGGTGTCTCCTGCATCAGAGCAGAGTAAGATTATGGCTCCGGTATCATGGCCGGGTGTCTCCTACATCAGAGCAGAGTACGATTATGGCTCCGGTATTATGGCCGGGCGTCTCCTGCATCAGAGCAGAGTACAATTATGGCTCCGGTATCCTGGCCGGGTGTCTCCTGCATCAGAGCAGAGTACGATTATGGCTCCGGTATCCTGGCCGGGTGTCTACTGGATCAGAAGGAGCAGAGTACGATTATGGCTCCGGTATCATGGCCGGGCGTCTACTGGATCAGGAGCAGAGTACGATTATGGCTCCGGTATTATGGCCGGGCGTCTCCTGCATCAGAGCAGAGTACGATTATGGCTCCGGTATCATGGCCGGGCGTCTCCTGCATCAGAGCAGAGTACGATTATGGCTCCGGTATCATGGCCGGGCGTCTACTGCATCAGAGCAGAGTACGATTATGGCTCCGGTATCATGGCCGGGCGTCTACTGCATCAGAGCAGAGTACGATTATCGCTCCGGTATCCTGGCCGGGCGTCTCCTGCATCAGAGCAGAGTACGATTATGGCTCCGGTATCCTGGCCGGGTGTCTCCTGCATCAGAGCAGAGTACGATTATGGCTCCGGTATCATGGCCGGGTGTCTCCTGCATCAGAGCAGAGTACGATTATGGCTCCGGTATTATGGCCGGGCGTCTCCTGCATCAGAGCAGAGTACGATTATGGCTCCGGTATCATGGCCGGGCGTCTCCTGCATCAGAGCAGAGTACGATTATGGCTCCGCTATCCTGGCCGGGTGTCTCCTGCATCAGAGCAGAGTACGATTATGGCTCCGGTATCCTGGCCTGGCGTCTCCTGCATCAGAGCAGAGTACGATTATGGCTCCGGTATCATGGCCGGGCGTCTCCTGCATCAGAGCAGAGTACGATTATGGCTCCGCTATCCTGGCCGGGTGTCTCCTGCATCAGAGCAGAGTACGATTATGGCTCCGCTATCCTGGCCGGGTGTCTCCTGCATCAGAGCAGAGTACGATTATGGCTCCGGTATCATGGCCGGGTGTCTCCTGCATCAGAGCAGAGTACGATTATCGCTCCGGTATCCTGGCCGGGCGTCTCCTGCATCAGAGCAGAGTACGATTATGGCTCCGGTATCCTGGCCGGGTGTCTCCTGCATCAGAGCAGAGTACGATTATGGCTCCGGTATCATGGCCGGGTGTCTCCTGCATCAGAGCAGAGTACGATTATGGCTCCGGTATCCTGGCCGGGTGTCTCCTGCATCAGAGCAGAGTACGATTATGGCTCCGCTATCCTGGCCGGGTGTCTCCTGCATCAGAGCAGAGTACGATTATGGCTCCGGTATCCTGGCCGGGTGTCTCCTGCATCAGAGCAGAGTACGATTATGGCTCCGGTATCATGGCCGGGCGTCTCCTGCATCAGAAGGAGGAGAGCATGATAATTACTCTCTGCACAACTGCTAACAATATATAACTAGACATTCAGATGAGGCTCTCCTGTTACAATTAATTTTTGAGAAGGAGATTTTCTCAGCAGAGTACAAGTAATTTCCACAGAGCCAATCATATACACTGCTCAAAAAAATAAAGGGAACATTTAAACAGACTATAACTCCAAATAAATCAAACTGTCCACTTAGGAACAACACTGATTGACAATCAATTTCACATGCTGCTGTGCAAATGGAATAGACAACAGATGGAAATTGTTGGCAATTATCAAGACACCCTCAATAAAGGAGTGGTTCTGCAGGTGGGGACCACAAACCACATCTCAGTACCAATGCTTTCTGGCTGATGTTTTGGTCACTTTTAAATGTAGGTTGTGATTTCACACTCCTAGTAGCATGAGACGGAATCTACAACCCACACAAGTGGCTCAGGTAGTGCAGCTCATCCAGGATTGCACATCAATGCGAGCTGTGGCAAGAAGGTTTGCTGTGTGTCAGCGTAGTGTCCAGAGGTTGGAGGCCAGTACACCAGGAGACGTGGAGGGGCCGTAGGAGGGCAACAACCCAGCAGCAGGAACGCTACCTCAGCCTTTGTGCAAGGAGGAACAGGAGGAGCACGGCCAGAGCCCTGCAAAATGACCTCCAGCAGGTCACAAATGTGCATGTGTCTGCACAAATGGTTAGAAACCGACTCCATGAGGATGGTCTGAGTGCTCAACGTCCACAGATGGGGGTTGTGCTGACAGCCCAACACCGTGCAGGACCCTTGGAATTTGCCACAGAACACCAAGATTGGCAAATTCGCCACTGGCGCCCTGTGCTCTTCACAGATGAAAGCAGGTTCACACTGCGCACGTGACAGAGTCTGGAGACACCGTGGAGAGCGATCTACTGCCTGCAACATCCTTAAGCATGACCGGTTTGGCAGTGGGTCAGTAATGGTGTGGGGTGGCATTTCTTTGGAGGGCTGCACAGCCCTCCATGTGCTCGACAGAGGTAGCCTGACTGCCATTAGCAGAGATGAGATCCTCAGACATCTTGTGAGACCTTATGCTGGTGTGGTTGGCCCTGGGTTCCTCCTAATGCAGGACAATGCCAGACCTCATGTGGCTGGAGTGTGTCAGCAGTTCCTGCAAGATGAAGGCATTGAAGCTATGGACTGGCCCGCTCGTTCCCCAGACCTGAATCCGATTGAACACATCTGGGACATCATGTCTCCCACCATCCACCAATGTCACGTTGCACCACAGTCTGTCCAGGAGTTGGTGGATGCTTTAGTCCAGGTCTGGGAGGAGATCCCTCAGGAGATCATCCTCCGCCTCATCAGGAGCATGCCCAGGCGTTGTAGGGAGGTCATACAGGCACGTGGAGGCCACACACACTACTGAGCATCAGTTCCTTGTCTTGAGGCATTTCCACTGAAGTTGGATCAGCCTGTAACTCCATTTTCCACTTTGATTTTGAGTATCATTCCAACTCCAGACCTCCGTGGGATATTAGTTGTGATTTACATTGATAATTGTTATGTTTTATTGTTCAACACATTTCACTATGTAATTAATGAAGATTTACAACTGGAATATTTCATTCAGTGATATCTAGGATGTGGGATTTTAGAGTTCCCTTTATTTTTTTGAGCAGTGTAGATCTATGGTTAAATGAAAATAAGTGGAAAATAATGTACAATGTTTCATGTGTTTTTCTTGTTTTCTAAGAACACATTTTAGAATTTGAAGGTTGTTTTTGTGATGACTTAGTGACTTTCCCTGCTCCACTATGAGGATTGTTGGAAGACTATTCCAAACAATTCTCCGTTCTGCTCCATTTCTATGTAACACTTATACTAGATATAATTGCATAGAACTAATATCCTGACAAGATCTATACGCGGGCCGTCTGTGGACTAAAAGGTTGGGTGACATGATGAAGCAGTGTTGCGCACCCCTATATCTGTAGTAAGCCGTGTCCACTGGCGCCATTCCAGACCATGATGTCTGCAGATCCCTAATCACGGCTGCGCTCAGCGCTGGTCACTGCTGGCCCATCCAGGCCCCACTGCGAAATTGTTGACTACATACAGTGCAGACCAAAAGTTTGGACACACCTTCTAATTTAAAGATTTTTCTGTATTTTCATGACTATGAAAATTGTACATTCACACTGAAGGCATCAAAACTATGAATTAACACATGTGGAAATATATACTTAACAAAAAAGTGTGAAACAACTGAAAATATGTCTTATATTCTAGGTTCTTCAAAGTAGCTACCTTTTGCTTTGATGACTGCTTTGCACACTCTTGGCATTCTCTTGATGAGCTTCAAGAGGTAGTCACCGGGAATGGTCTTCCAACAATCTTGAAGGAGTTCCCAGAGATGCTTAGCACTTGTTGGCCCTTTTGCCTTCACTCTGCGGTCCATCTCGATTGGGTTCAGGTCTGGTGACTGTGGAGGCCAGGTCATCTGGCGTAGCACCCCATCACTCTCCTTCTTGGTCAAATAGCCCTTACACAGCCTGGAGGTGTTTTTGGGGTCATTGTCGTGTTGAAAAATAAATGATGGTCCAACTAAACGCAAACCGGATGAAATAGCATACCGCTGCAAGATGCTGTGGTAGCCATGCTGGTTCAGTATGCCTTCAGTTTTGAAAAAATCCCCAACAGTGTCACCACAAAGCCCCCCCACACCATCACACCTCCTCCTCCATGCTTCACGGTGGGAACCAGGCATGTAGAGTCCATCCGTTCACCTTTTCTGCGTCCCACAAAGACACGGAGGTTGGAACCAAAGATCTCAAATTTGGACTCATCAGACCAAAGCACAGATTTCCACTGGTCTAATGTCCATTCCTTGTGTTCTTTAGCCCAAACAAGTCTCTTCTGCTTGTTGCCAGTCCTTAGCAGTGGTTTCCTAGCAGCTATTTTACCATGAAGGCCTGCTGCACAAAGTCTCCTCTTAACAGTTGTTGTAGAGATGTCTCTGCTGCTAGAACTCTGTGTGGCATTGACCTGGTCTCTAATCTGAGCTGCTGTTAACCTGGGATTTCTGAGGCTGGTGACTCAGATAAACTTATCCTCAGAAGCAGAAGTGACTCTTGGTCTTCCTTTCCTGAGGCGGTCCTCATGTGAGCCAGTTTCTTTGTAGCGCTTGATGATTTTTGCCAGTGCACTTTGGGAGACTTTCAAAGTTTTCCCAATTTTTCGGACTGACTGACCTTCATTTCTTAAAGTAATGATGGCCACTCGTTTTTCTTTACTTAGAATTTGCATTATGGCTAGAAAAAAGCAGCTAACAGTCTATTCAGTAGGACTATCAGCTGTCTATCCACCAGACTTCTGCACAACACAACTGATGGTCCCAACCCCATTTATAAGGCAAGAAATCCCACTTATTAACCCTGACAGGGCACACCTGTGAAGTGAAAACCATTTCCAGTGACTACCTCTTGAAGCTCATCAAGAGAATGCCAAGAGTGTGCAAAGCAGTCATCAAAGCAAAAGGTGGCTACTTTGAAAAACCTAGAATATTACATAATTTCAGTTGTTTCACACTTTTTTGTTAAGTATATAATTCCACATGTGATAATTCATAGTTTTGATGCCTTCAGTGTGAATGTACAATTTTCATAGTAATGAAAATACAGAAAAATCTTTAAATGAGGGGTGTCCAAACTTTTGGTCTGTACTATAGATAATGGAACCATGGATTCCTCTTATAAATATTAACATTGGTTTCTGTAAGTTCCAGTAAGGATCATGAAACCCCTCACAGCAGCAGCAGAGGCTCAGATTTTGCCGAGGCTCAGAATCGAGAAAAGATGCCAAAAGAAAATGCAAATGCCTAATAAACGATTCAGCAGCGGCCGCTGAATGTGAAATAATTCTTCACGCCAAAAATAGAGAAGCGTTCTATTTATAATGCACCCTCCTGCGATCTGCAGTGTGCGTCATGAAGGCAAAGATGGCAGCCAGCTCAGAACAGGCACGTCACGTCAGGACGGTGTCCTGAACTTAAAAACAAAGTTCTTAAGCTGCACTCCAACACCAAACCGGTATTCTCAGATTAAGGAGAGGTATTTCTTTCTTCAGAACTAGCGCCCACCTCAGCTCTGTGTGTGAGCGTGGTATTCTGCCGAATACCAGACACAACAGTGGACAGGAGGAGAGCGGCTCCTGGAAGACCAGGAAAGACTACTGCCTAATCTCGAAATGTGGCACTAGTCAGCATCCAGGAGCCCTGGACTTTTATCTGTAGGGAATGTCATGAAGGTGGAAGAACAATAATGACATCACCTGGTGTCCTCCTTATACCAGTGGAATTCTGCCAGTGGGACGGCCAGGGCAGCGCAGCGCAGCATCCCCTTCTGACCAACAGATGCCCCGGTGTTTCTAGTATCAGAGATGTAGGGAGGATCTGTGGAGGAAATGTAGAGTGAGAGATGAGTCCTCCAAGTGCTCCTCTGGTGAGACGGTCCCCACTGGGGAATGTTCTATGGGGTGACATATACCTATATATTCTGTGGAGCTTTACAATTGGAGAAGGATGGATTGCCACTATGACTTTGCTATACCCCTCTGATGTCACCCGATCCCACCTTTTGTGTTCAGTAACATACGGACCATGACTTCACGAGAGGAGACATTTCTTAGGGTCTTCTGTTTATTGGTGTCTTTATAGGGACCAGTTTGAGGGTTTTCATTAAGGTTAACCCTTTGTAACATGGCCGCCAGACGGGTCCTTGAGGGGAGATATGTATCATCGTGGTTAGTAGCTTCAGTGATGTGAGCTCAGAAAGCATGCTTCAGCGCACACAGTGCCGAGAGAGTTATTAGGCCATTCCAAGTCCAGGTTTTACGAGTGGTCACAAGAGAAGGATCCGAATGACTGCTAACTAGTGATGAGCTAGTGTACTCATTGCTCGGGTGGTCTCCCGAGAATTTATAACTGCTCGGCATTTAGTTTTTGTTGACACAGTTGCATGATTTACAGCTGCTATCCAGCCTGAGAACATGTGGGGGTTGTTTGGTTGCTAGGGAACCCCCACAAGTATTCGAGCTGTCTATCAGCTGTAAATCATGCAGCTTAGACAACGAAAACTAAATCTCTGAGCAGCTACAAATACTCGAAGACCACCCGAGCAACGAGTACACTCGCTCATCACTACTGCTAGCATATCCCAACCCTTGGGGCATGGTTTGGCAGATAAAATGGAGACTAAGTGTCTCATTCAGTGGCTTGGTCTGGAGATGTGTAGATCTCCTTTGTGTTGGTCTGTGCTAAGGCCAAAAGAACCGGACACTGTCCTGGGAGGGCGGAACCGCAATATTGTGTGGACTTTTTACTTTGTGCCAGAAAAGGCTGCTCTTTTGTTTTCTTCCCTGAGCGGTTTATGCAGTCTTAATAAACCTGCCTGGACATTTTCATGAAACCGCTTCCTGTGCAGACTTGAACCGCAGCCGAGTACAAACCTCTACAATTTGGAGACAAAACATGAAGGATACTCACAATATACAGTGACTGTAACACGGCGCCACGCTGGGACTGCCACCTCATTGGCTGCACTGCATTCATATTCACCTGACTGTTCTCGTGTGATTCCGGTAATTTCCAAATATTCATCGTCACTCACAAACCTAAAAGCTGAAAAAATAATACTGCACTGAATATGAGGAGCACGGATACCAGGGGTGCAGGGCAATATAGACCCCATTGGGGAACATTGTGACCTGAGCACTCAATCGGGTGACTAGATCGACATGTATGTATTCTCTGAAAGAAACCTAGGTGACGGCGCTTCTTGACCCATCACAGCCCTGCTTAGCATTACTGCAGCATATTCATGTCCTAGATACTGAATATGTCCACCCACCACTGAGGGGAAGATGCTGGATCACCACCTGCTCGATCATAATGGTGTCCACTGACAACTGAGGGGCAGATTCTGAGCTAGTGCCTACTAGGTGGTGATTGTGTCCGACTACTGACGGGCAGATTCTTGGCCACCACCTACTCTATAATAATGGTGTCTACCGACCGCTGAGGAGCAGGTTCTGGGCCACAGTCTCCTCGATCATAATCGTGTCACTGACCACTGAGGGGCAGATTCTGAGCTAGTGCCTACTAGGTGGTGATTGTGTCCGACTACTGACGGGCAGATTCTGGGCCACCACCTACTCTATAATAATTGTGTCTACCGACCGCTGAGGAGCAGATTCTGGGTCACAGTCTCCTCGATCATAATCGTGTCACTGACCACTGAGGGGCAGATTCTGAGCTACCGGCTCCTCAATGATAATGATGTCCACTGACTGCTGAGGGGCAGATTCTGAGCTACCGGCTCCTCAATGATCATGATGCCCACTGACGGGCAGATTCTGAGCTACCGGCTCCTCAATGATAATAATGACCACTGAGGGGCAGATTCTGAGCTAGTGCTACGCAAGTGGTGATTATGTCCACCGACCACTGAAGGGTAAATTCTGGACCTCCTCGATCATAATGGTGTCCACCGACCACTGAGGGGAAGATTGTGAGCCACTGCTACGTGGGTGCTGATTAAGTCCACCAACCACTGAGGGGTAGATTCTGGGCCACCGCCTCCTCCATGATAATGAAGATTACCTCTGAGGAACGGATTCTCCATATGTATTTCCCAATATGTTATTTTGGTTTCTCCATTGTAGGGATTTTATCTAAATCTCTATTGTTTGTTATACAAATTAATAATATCGCATCAAGTTATACCAAATTTGTCTGTCATTTTATACCATAATTCTCTATAGTGGATCTTCCCTACTTTTGAAGATGTTGACCCGGAAACAGGCAGACTAAAATAAAGGCTAAATCTGTGGAAATGGTCAGCCTGTATGTATGAATAAAGCGAGCTGCACTCTAGTGATCTTGAGGTTTCTTTTGCACCGTGTTTTACTGTCCAGAGATATACTATGGCTGTTGTGCATTCCAGTGTGGAACGCCATCTTTAATGCGCATGCCCAGTATTGTTCCCCCTTACCACAAGAAGTACTTGGTACTCCCGAGGCGTTCCACCGTGGAGCGCATACCGGCGTGACACACTGCTCATCTAAAGGTACCTTCACACTGAGCAACTTTAGAACGATGACAATAGCGATCCGTGACGTTGCAGCGTCCTGGCTAGCGATATAGTTGTGTTTGACACGCAGCAGCGATCAGGATCCTGCTGTGCCATCGCTGGTCGGACCTAGAAGGCCAGAACTTTATTTCGTCACTGATCACCCGCTGAATCGGCGTGTGTGACGCCGATCCAGCGATGTCTTCACTTGTAACCAGGGTAAACATCGGGTTACTAAGCGCAGGGCCGCGCTTAGTAACCCGATGTTTACCCTGGTTACCATTGTAAATGTAAAAAAAAAAAAAAAACAGTACATACTCACATTCAGGTGTCTGTCGCGTCCCCCGGCGTCAGCTTCCCTGCACTGTGTCAGCGCCGGCCGGCCGTAAAGCAGAGCACAACGGTGACGTCACCGCTGCACTTTACGGCCGGCGCTTACACAGTGCAGGGAAGCTGACGCCGGGGGACGCGACAGACACCGGAATGTAAGTATGTAGTGGGTTTTTTTTTTTACATTTACAATGGTAACCAGGGTAAACATCGGGTTACTAGGCGCGGCCCTGCGCTTAGTAACCCGATGTTTACCCTGGTTACCAGGGGACTTCGGCATTGTTGGTCGCTGGAAAGTTGTCTGTGTGACAGCTCTTCGGCGACCACATAACTACTAAACAGCGACGCTGCAGCGATCGGCATCGTTGTCTATATCGCTGCAGCGTCGCTAAATGTGACGGTACCTTAAGTCGCGTACTGTGATCAGCCTGTGACACTGCTTCTTGTGTGTTACCTTCTGACCACCTTGTATACGGCCACACACCAACATGGCGGAATACTGCAGGCACACAGACAGAGACCCAGTGTCTCTACCACTGATTTTTGTTCAGGTGTGTGTTTGCTTCATTGATCTTTTTGTTTTCTGGGTGGGGTCCAGGCTATTTGGGTATGTTTTCCTCATTGGAGCACCTTCTATCCCTGGTTTCTATCAGGCCTCCTGATGAACCGCATGGACGGAGAAACGCGTCGAAGCGAGATCTCCTACATGGGATAAGTCCCCTTTCGTCTATTTCTTTCCATTGGTTGTGTATACCTCATCTGAACTTTCTTTTTGTATTTGGGCTTTGAGTTGATTGCATTGATATACTCCCTGTTTCCCATGGAAAGGAATGTTTTACTCCATGCGGATATTGTACCTGTGGTGTTGGCTATCATAGGGACACAGTGAGTTTTTAAGTACTTATCGTCCTTGGTATCCCTTTGGGCTTTTTCTATTTTCCTGGTCAGATATAATAGATTTTCCCTAACTTATTGCTGCATAGTTATTAATTTATCTATACTTCATCTATCTTCAATCTTTATGTTTTCCCACCTGTATAATACAGGGAATAACAAGGAGAGATTGGGAAAGCGGTCACTGAGTGGGCGCCAAATCGTTCTCACAGCCAGGTAGTGATCAGATGGGGTTTGACCAGGGACCTTGTAGGTTATTCCATGGATACTATCAGTCTATGCTTTCATTAGTATTTTGACCTATTTTTGTATATCTCAACACTATCGTTTGGTTATATACACTGGGTGGTGTTTTTTTTTTTAAATAACTAATAATATTTAGGTCTAAGGGGTAAGGTTTCTCCTTGTGGAGAGTGACATACCAGCTCTGGCTTGTCAAGGTAAGGAGGCTTACTCATCATGCAATGCTCCTCTGGGAAATGTAATATGCAAATTGCCTCCTCAGAGAAAAAGGACTTTAACTCTATAGCGCCACCTGTTGAAAGTAGCGATCCTTCAAGTCACAATCAACCCTTTAACGAGTCTTGAAATATGATTTAGGATAAAAGCCAAGTCAGTATCTCAATTCGCAGACACGGTGTTTCGGGCTGTTGGCACAGGGGCAGATTCTAGGCTACCACCTGAATGATAATGGTGTTCACCAACCTCTGAGGAATAGATTCTGGGCCACTACCTCATTGATGATAATAGTGTCCACGGACCACTGAGGAGCAGATTCTGGGCCATCATCTCTTCGATGATAATGTTGTCCACTGACTGGCAAATTCCGGGCCACCACCAGTACTGAAGGAGATAGCAGAAGACATTTTTTAACCACTCTCCATAATCTTTGAAAATTCTTGGAGAACAGGAGAAATCCCAGAAGACTGGAAGAGAGCAAATGTTGTTCCTATCTTCAAAGATGGGGGAAGAAGGTGGTCCCAGGGAACTATAGGCCGGTGAGTCTGACGTCTAAACCAGGAAAGATCTTTGAACAAATTATTAAACAACATACATGTAAGTACCTGGATAAGAATTAAGTGAATAACCAGTCAGCATGGGTTTGTAATTAATAAGTTATGTCAGACTAACTTACTGTATATACTTGAGAATAAGCCGAGGCACCTAATTTAGCCACATAACTTAATGACTCGAGTATAAGCCTAGGGTGGGAAACGCAGCAGCTACTGGTTAATTTCAAAACTAAAAATAGATACCAATAAAAGTAAAATTAATTGAGACATCAGTAGGTTGTGTTTTTGAATATCCATATTGAATCAGGAGCACCATATAATGCTCCATACAGCTCAAGATGGGCCCCATAAGATGCTCCATACAACAATATGCCCCATATAATGCTGCATAAAGTTCATGATGGGCCCCATAAGCAGGGCTGGTTTTAGACCAATTGGGGCCTTAGGCAAAATTCAAAGTGGTGCCCCATGTCCATATAAAATTTGTACATGTTACACCGATATCGGTGTCACCAGTGTTTTCAATCAGTGTGCCATCCATGTGCCAGCCGGGTTTTTCCAGTATGGATAATGGAAACTACAAAGCTTCTCACATACTTTTCATGTTAAACACGGACGGCACACGTACAACACATGGAAAGGACACGGACGGGACACGTACAACACATGGAAAGGACACGTACGGCACACGTACAACACATCAAGGGACACGTACGGCACACGTACAACACATGCAAGGGACACGGACGGCACACGTACAACACATGCAAGGGACACGGACGGCACACGTACAACACATGGAAGGGACACGGACGGCACACGTACAACACATGGAAGGGACACGGACGGCACACGTACAACACATGGAAGGGACACGGACGGCACACGTACAACACATGGAAGGGACACGGACGGCACACGTACAACACATGGAAGGGACACGGACGGCACACGTACAACACATGGAAGGGACACGTACAACACATGGAAGGGACACGGACGGGACACGTACAACACATGGAAGGGACACTGACGGCACACGTACAACACATGGAAGGGACACGGACGGCACACGTACAACACATGGAAGGGACACGGACGGCACACGTACAGCACATGGAAGGGACACGGACGGCACACGTACAGCACATGGAAGGGACACGGACGGCACACGTACAGCACATGGAAGGGACACGGACGGCACACGTACAGCACATGGAAGGGACACGTACAACACATGGAAGGGACACGTACAACACATGGAAGGGACACGTACAACACATGGAAGGGACACGGACGGCACACGTACAGCACATGGAAGGGACACGTACAACACATGGAAGGGACACGTACAACACATGGAAGGGACACGTACAACACATGGAAGGGACACGTACAACACATGGAAGGGACACGGACGGCACACGTACAACACATGGAAGGGACACGGACGGCACACGTACAACACATGGAAGGGACACGGACGGCACACGTACAACACATGGAAGGGACACGGACGGCACACGTACAACACATGGAAGGGACACGGACGGCACACGTACAACACATGGAAGGGACACGGACGGCACACGTACAACACATGGAAGGGACACGGACGGCACACGTACAACACATGGAAGGGACACGGACGGCACACGTACAACACATGGAAGGGACACGTACAACACATGGAAGGGACACGTACAACACATGGAAGGGACACGGACGGCACACGTACAGCACATGGAAGGGACACGTACAACACATGGAAGGGACACGTACAACACATGGAAGGGACACGGACGGCACACGTACAGCACATGGAAGGGACACGTACAACACATGGAAGGGACACGTACAACACATGGAAGGGACACGTACAACACATGGAAGGGACACGTACAACACATGGAAGGGACACGTACAACACATGGAAGGGACACGTACAACACATGGAAGGGACACGTACAACACATGGAAGGGACACGTACAACACATGGAAGGGACACGTACAACACATGGAAGGGACACGGACGGCACACGTACAACACATGGAAGGGACACGGACGGCACACGTACAACACATGGAAGGGACACGGACGGCACACGTACAACACATGGAAGGGACACGGATGGCACACGTACAACACATGGAAGGGACACGGACGGCACACGTACAACACATGGAAGGGACACGGACGGCATGTTTACACGGCCTCATAGACTTGTATTGGCCCTTGTCACCTGTGCTGCTGGGAAAACACGGACATGAGTGCAGCACCGTAGATTAAGTAGGGCACACGTGGCATCTGTGAAAAACATGATAGGTAGTGTGAAGGGGCCATACAGTCACATACTAGAAAACAGCAGAATTGCTATCTTTTTCTATATCCTACCTCACAAATAGCAGAATAAAAAGCCAAAAAAAAAAAAAGGTCCTACATGTCCTCTAGCCTACTCTGCTAAATCCGCTCAGGCTCCGAGGCCGATGGTACGGGGTCCATAATGGTTATTCACTTTGCAGCTATAATATAAGGTGCAGCGACAAGATGACTGTAGCCCAGTGCAGAGACCCCCGGAGCCGCAAGACCCCTGCAGCCCAGTGCAGAGACTGGTGGAGACCCCCAGAGCATCAGTGCTGGAGCTGCGGGGATTTATTTCATGCTAATTATTTTTACATTCTCGGAAGACCCCCACAGTGTCAGTTCACCATTGTTGCTGCGGATTGATCTCCAGGGATGGTGGGAAATATTCAGCGTTCTCGCAGCCTTTTTACTTGCACTTTTGTGTCCCATTCATTTGAATCGGGAAAGAAACACTGAAAGACGACAGCAACAGATTTATTTTAAAAAAACCTGTATCTCCAGGCCGCTGTCCGTGTCTGGCAGAACGCAGCGGGAGCAGTAAAGTGTGAACAGGCCCTAAAATAAGACACTGGCATCAGACATACCGGATTTGTCAAATTATAAGACGCACTTTTCTCCCAAATTTTTTTTTGGGGGAAAATGGGGTCTTATAATGCAGATATACCTTACCCGCCGCGGGGAGCAGGGTCCAGGGTCTGTGCAGGCTGGGATGAAGGAGCGATCGCATGTGCGGTGTGTCGCTGCGGGTGTTCGGTGCTGCGGGGGCTCTGCCGCCATTTTGTGAAAGACCAAAGCCCCCGCAGTTGCATGGTTTCCTATGGGGTGGACTACGGGAAAATGGCTGCCAGGGGCGGTGCATGAGCAGATGGAGATCTCGGGAGATGAGATTTCAGCGGGATCTCATCTACCGTGATCTTGGTACTGAGATCTCCATCTGCTCATGCACCGCCCCTGGCAGCCATTTTCCCGAACTCCACCCCATAGGAAACCATGCCATGCAACTGGGGTGGCACGGTAGCTCAGTGGATAGCTCTGAACGGTGGCTCAGTGGTTAGCTCTGAACGGTGCCTCAGTGGTTAGCTCTCAACGGTGCCTCAGTGGTTAGCTCTGAACTGTGTCTCAGTGGATAGCTCTGAACGGTGGCTCAGTGGATAGCTCTGAACGGTGCCTCAGTGGTTAGCTCTGAACGGTGGCTCAGTGGTTAGCTCTGTACGGTGGCTGTGATTAGCTCTGAACCGTGGCTCAATGGTTAGCTCTGAACCGTGGCTCAGTGGATAGCTCTGAACGGTGGCTCAGTGGTTAGCTCTGTACGGTGGCTCAGTGGTTAGCTCTGAACGGTGGCTCAGTGGTTAGCTCTGAACGGTGGCTCAGTGGTTAGCTCTGTACGGTGGCTCAGTGGTTAGCTCTGTACGGTGGCTCAGTGGTTAGCTCTGTACGGTGGCTGTGATTAGCTCTGAACCGTGGCTCAATGGTTAGCTCTGAACCGTGGCTCAGTGGATAGCTCTGAACGGTGGCTCAGTGGTTAGCTCTGTACGGTGGCTCAGTGGTTAGCTCTGAACGGTGGCTCAGTGGTTAGCTCTGAACTGTGGCTCAGTGGATAGCTCTGTACGGTGGCTCAGTGATTAGCTCTGTACGGTGGCTCAGTGGTTAGCTCTGAACCGTGGCTCAATGGTTAGCTCTGTACGGTGGTTCAGTGGATAGCTCTGTACGGTGGCTCAGTGATTAGCTCTGTACGGTGGCTCAGTGGTTAACTCTGAACGGTGGCTCAGTGGTTAGCTCTGTACGGTGGCTCAGTGATTAGCTCTGTATGGTGGCTCAGTGGTTAGCTCTGAACGGTGGCTCAGTGGTTAGCTCTGTACGGTGGCTCAGTGATTAGCTCTGTATGGTGGCTCAGTGGTTAGCTCTGAACGGTGGCTCAGTGGTTAGCTCTGAACGGTGGCTCAGTGGTTAGCTCTGTACGGTGGCTCAGTGGTTAGCACTGTACGGTGGCTCAGTGGTTAGCTCTGTACGGTGGCTCAGTGGTTAGCTCTGCTCAGTGATTATCTCTGCTCAGTGGTTAGCATTGCAGCCTTGCAGAGCTGGGGTCTTGGGTTCAAATCCCACAAAAGGACAACATCTGCAAGGATTTTGTATGTTCTCCCAGTATTTGTGTGGGTTTCCTCTGGGTCCTCCGGTTTCCTCCTACATTGTAAAGATAGGGATTTTAGATTGTGAGCCCCATTGGAAACAGTGCCGATAATGTGTGTTTAGTGCTGTGGAATTAATAGCGCTAAAGAAATAAACTGCAGGGGTTCTGGCCTTTCATAAAATGTCGGCAGAGCCCCCCAGCACCGAACACCCCATCATCCCAGCCTGCGACATCGCTCCACTCCTGCGTCCTCCAGCAGCCACCGGGACCCCGCGTCACCGCAGCCACCACCCCCGATAAGCAGTACGACGCATGGATTATGAGAAGCACCATTTTATTAAAAAAAGGGTTTTTTCCCTATTTTTCTCCTCAAAATTTGGGGTGCGTTTTATAATCCGGAGCGTTTTATAATCCGCAAAATACAGAAAACTACAGATTCCTATTATAGCGACACTACGATTACAGAACTATATATGCAGCACATATAATGTATCTGGATATGTATACAGTCAGGTTATATACAGTATGCTCACACTTCTACAGTCTATATATTTCCACAATATACTGCGCACACAGTATACATACTATATACTGTATGTACGTGTGTGTATAGTATACGGTATATAAGTGGACAGTATGTGTAATAGGGTTATGAAGGGGAGATTTATTAAACACGGATTTTGGGGTTCAAAGTGCTCACCACACATCTAGATAAGTTCCTTGGGGGTCTAGTTTCCAATATGGTGTCACTTGTGGGGGGTTTCTACTGTTTAGGTACATTAGGGGCTCTGCAAACGCAACGTGGCGCCCACAGACCATTCCATCTAAGTCTGCATTTCAAAACGCCGCTCATTCCCTTCAGAGCCCTGCCATGCACCCAAACGGTGGTTCCCCCCCACATATGGGGTATCGGCGTACTCAGGACAAATTGCACAACGACTTTTGGGGTCCAGTTTCTCTTTTTACCCTTCGGGAAAAAAAAATTTGTTGCCAAAAGATTTTTGTGACTAAAAAGTTAAATGTTCATTTTTTCCTTCCATGTTGCTTCTGCTGCTGTGAAGCACCTGAAGGGTTAATAAACTTTTTGAATGTGGTTTTGAGCACCTTGAGGGGTGCAGTTTTTAGAATGGTGTCACTTTGGGGTATTTTCTATCATATAGACCCCTCAAAATGACTTCAAATGTGAGGTGGTCCATCAAAAAATGGTTTTTTTAAATTTTTGTTGGAAAATTGAGAAATCTCTGGTCAACTTTTAACCCTTGTAACGTCCTAACAAAAAATGTTTCCAAAATTGTGTTGATGTAAAGTAGACGTGCGGGAAATGTTATTTATTAACTATTTTGTGTCACATAACTCTCTGGTTTAACAGAATAAAAATTCAAAATAAATAATAGTAAATCAAAATAAATGTTATTTTCTGTCCACCTACTTTTGGACCACCCTGTATATATGTGTGTGTGTGTGTACACACACTGTACACACACACACTGTACACACACACACTGTACACACACACACACTGTACACACACACACACTGTACACACACTGTACACACACACACACACTACACACACACTGTACACACACACTGTACACACACACACACTGTACACACACACACACTGTACACACACACACACTGTACACACACACACACTGTACACACACACACTGTACACACACACACTGTATACACACACACACTGTACACACACACACTGTACACACACACACACTGTACACACACACACTGTACACACACACTGTACACACACACACTGTACACACACTGTACACACACACACTGTACACACACTGTACACACACACACTGTACACACACACACACACTGTA